>NC_056573.1:23897555-24197555 GCF_018340385.1 Cyprinus carpio | reverse complement strand
TTTACAGAGTATTTTTACACAAAAATTTTGAAATTTATTTTGTTTTGTTCCTGTTCTTTTGACGTGTCAAAATTGTTACGTGTTCCCATCGAAACCAGCTCCACCTTAACAAAGAGAAGGGAAAGGCCTATTCACAATGACATTCGCCGAGGATCCGCCCACAGCCGCCCTCCCCTTTTCACTGAGAAAGTATGTCAGTAGGACAGCAAGTCCACATGGGCTTACAGCCAGGCCGAATAGAGCGACACTCAGAGCCAGCCAATCACAGACACATCTGCCTAAACATAAACCAATAGGCTATCAGAAGTGGCAGGGAGGTGGAACATCTGCATTATTAGACTGAGCAGCCCTGAATGGCGTGTTTGTGGAATGTTTGCAGACGAAGGTTATATAACAGTACAGAGAGCGGTACGGGAGGGGCACCCAAGGGCTTACAGATTTTTCCATTGCATGCCACAGTGTATCTTGGTCATTGCTTTCAGCTGACAGAGCTAGAAAGACAAAATGGAGGATGTTTTTTTCCTACTAAGCGTGTTTTTGCAAGCTTAGTTTCTTCCATTCCACCACTATATGCAAAATATGAAAAAAGCAAATTATTGTATAATAATTGTGTTACTATCACAAAACACATTTATTTATTTTTTCATTCATTGATTTATTCTATCTATCTATATAAGAAAGTTAATTCTATCTATCTATTCATCTATCTATCTATCTATCTATATCTATCTATCTATCTATCTATCTATCTATCTATCTATCTATCTATCTATATATGGGAAGTTGATGCTTGACATTTTTATGAACTTTTTTTATTAATATGAAGATTTTAGGTCAAACAGTTATCATTAAATATATAAAAACACATTTCTTTATTTAGTTTATTTATTTTTTCATTTATTAATGCATTTACTTTTTATTTATTTAGTATTTGTCAATCATTAAAGCCATGTTTACATATAAAAACATAAATGTAATATAAAAATATTAGTGCTGTTAATCACGATTAATCGCATCCAAAATAAGTTTTTGTTTACATAATATATGTTTGTGTACTGTGTACATTTATTAGGTACATAATATAAATACACACGCATGCATGCATATATTTAAGAAAAATATGTTATCTTTGTATATAAATATACTTATATATAATATAAATTATATGAATATAAATATATATACATGTAAATGCATGTAAACGTGAATATACACAGTACACACACGCATTATGTAAACAAACTTTTATTTAGGATGCAGCTAATCACGATTAATCATTTGACAGCACTAAACTATTTTATTGCATATTGTGTAATTGTTATCACAGAGCTATTTATTTTGTTTATTCTTTTTCATTTATTCATTTATTAATGATTTTTTATTTATGTAGTTTTGTCAATAAATAAATGTTTGCATATATAAAAACAAATATAAATATGAAAATGTTTTATTGCATAATAATTATCCCAAAGCACATATTTTTTTTTTATAATTTTTCTTTCTTTTGTAATGATTAAATTTTTTTTATTTAGTTTTTGTCAATAATTATAAACCTATTTATACACTTTTCACTGTTATTTTAGGAAATATGTGTTATAATATATCTGTCTGCATGGATGCCAGGCATCTAGTTTCTAAAAGTCACTACACTGTGTTCCACTGATCATATGAGTCGTATCAAGGCCTCATAATACACCCTTCAGTCAGAAAATCAATCCTCTGGCTATTTCTTTCCTTCACGCCATGCAGAGCGTGAGAGATCTCTCTATCCGACAGTAATCTTCATTGGTTGATATTATTTGTGGTGTTTGTCAAAACAATGTCAGAATCAGAAAGAGCTTTATTGCCAAGTGTGTGTACACACAGAAGGAATTTGTTTAGGTGACAGAAACTTCCAGTGCACAGACTGGATGACATAGATATCAAAATAAAAATAAGTGAGTAAAAATATTTTTTTTAAAAAACAATACACAATAGACAAAAAGACGATAGTATATTGTATGTACAGATGTGCTATACACAAATTATGCAAGGAAATGTGGATAGATGTATAATATATTAAATCAAGTATAGAGAGTTGGGTATTGCACATGTTTTTTTGCACAGTAGATGTAGATGGCCTGAGAGAAGAAACAGTTCAAAGAGGAAGTGGGCTGGGTGTGAGGGGTACAGAATGATTATGCCAGCCCTTTTACTCACTCTGGATGAGTTTCTTTGTGTATCATGAAATCTTTTTGCTTTTAAATGCTTAAAACAATGTTTGTTTGTTTTTTCTTCCAGCTCAAATTGAGGTTATACCATGTAAAATCTGCGGTGACAAATCCTCTGGGATTCACTATGGTGTTATTACATGTGAAGGGTGCAAGGTAAGAATTCTGCCATAATACCCTAATGATTACAATATTGTATTTTCATTTTTTTCTTACCCTAGATGTGCACATTCTAGAGTTCAGTTCGTCATGCAAGCAAAATTATCTTTTTGTGCTCTGTCCCTCCTTATGTTTTATCCTGATATTTTTTGTGCGCATCTGTTTTCTGAGTCAGTATATATGACTTTATGTTCGTCATGTGGCACCAGGGCACACCTATGAAAGCCGCACCTGATATTAACCGTCCTGTATGCTGAGGTAACCATGTTTCTGTTTTGCAGGGTTTTTTCCGCCGCAGCCAGCAGAATAATGCCATGTACTCGTGTTCACGGCAGAGGAACTGCCAGATCGACCGAACCAACAGGAACCGCTGCCAGCACTGCCGCCTGCAGAAGTGTCTGGCACTTGGCATGAGCCGTGATGGTGAGCGCAAGTCTAAATGCCCAACAAAAACTGAATATTAGGAACCATGACTCTAATATTAGTACTATATGAGGAGAGGCAGGGTCAAAGGGCAGCTGAGGGGGACTTCATGTCAACAATTATGAAAGTAACCCATACTCTGAAAAAAAATGTTTTTAAATTTTTGCTGCGGTGCCCAGGGAGCAGTTGGGGGTTCAGTGCCTTGTTCAAGGGTACCTCAGTTGTAGTATTGAAGATGGGAGTGAACACTGTACATTCACTCCCCCCACCAACAATCCCTGCCGGTACAAGACTCGAACCCACAACCTTTGGATTACAAGTCCAACTCTCTAACCATTAGGCCACAACTTCCCACAATTATGATTTTTGCAACTACATGGTATTATTCAGTCACAATGTGAGCCTGATTGGATGTATGAAGAACTTGTGCATGATTTCATCAAATTCAAATACCTGTGTCATGATAAATTTTATTTATGGATAGTCTTAAATCAGGACTTAGTGGTCTGTGTATCAGATGACAAATATAATGTTTCTTTGGTTTAATGATTCAGTGTAATAGAATTAGAAGTGTGAATTTAAGAACCCATATATTGAAGATAAATTAAGAGCTACTTGTTTTCACCCTAAAAAAAATACATCTAACATCAAACTTCTATACTGTATATTTGTGTGAGATATTTATTTGAGAAATTATATTTTGAACAGAACAAAAAAGTTAGAGCTATTTGGCTATTTTTTTTATAAACATGCAACAATTAATATTATACAGTACTAATGCACTTTACAGTTTACTTTTTTATTTTTAAAAAATACAATATAATTATTAATGTATACATTAATATTTTGCAAATAAAAAAATACTAAACAGTAATATATACAGTGATAAATATAATAAATATACACTACTGATAAGTAAGTTTGGGGTTGGTAATGTTTTTGAAAGAAACCTCTTATACCCACCAGGGCTTGATACATTTAATTAAAAATACAGTAAAATGTATAATATTGCAAAATATTAATTCAATTTAAAATGACTGTTTTGTATTGCTATGCATTTTAAAATGTACATTTTTCCTGTAATGCAAAACTGAATGTTCATTTGTCATTATTAGTATGCAGTCATTCTAATATGCTGATTGGCTGATCAAGAAAGATTTAATTTTTCTTATCAATTTTGAAAACAGTTGTGCTGCTTAATATTTTTATGGATACTTTTTTTCATGATTCTTTAATGATTAGAAATAATAAAAAAACAGCATATATTTGATATAGAAATCTTTTTCTTTAATGAAAATTATACATGCAACTTTGCTGCCACTTTTGATCAGTTTTTGAATTCTTACTGAATAAAATATTTAATTTCTCCAAAAAATAAAAATAAAAAATCAGATCTTAAAATTCTGTAAATAAATACAATCAATTATATAAATGATATTTCAATTGTACTAAGTGAATATGTAATACTTTTTCTTTCTGTAGCGGTGAAGTTTGGCCGAATGTCAAAGAAACAGCGGGACAGCCTGTACGCGGAGGTGCAGCGGCACCAGCAGCTGTCTCGGGAGTGCCTGGCGGGTTTGGGTGGTGGTCTGGCACCACGTGACCGTGAAGAGACGGGTGAAGACATCACACACAGCCGGCCGTACAGCAGCGGTGGTTCCAGCTCCACCCTCAGCGACCTGGACGACATCGCCACGCTGCCTGATGGTTTGCTGTTTGACCTGCCTCTCACCCCAGAGGAGGCGGGCGAGTACTGCTCTCTGGAGATGCTCGGGGGTGGCGGGGGGTCTGGGAGTGCTGGAAGTGGAAGTTCGTCCAATCAGAGCTCTCCA
Source organism: Cyprinus carpio (assembly GCF_018340385.1). Lineage (NCBI taxonomy): Eukaryota > Metazoa > Chordata > Actinopteri > Cypriniformes > Cyprinidae > Cyprinus > Cyprinus carpio. The sequence goes on along the minus strand of NC_056573.1, from coordinate 24,192,931 downwards.
GAGCCCAGCGCTGTAGATTTGGCGGAAGTGAAGCATGAGTATATTCTACCTGAAAACAGTCTTCTTACGCACTCTTTCCTGGGATCTCTACCAGAAAACTGCTCTCTACACGACATAGGTGAGCTGTCACTAGAGATCTTCATTTTATGATCTTGTCCTTTATTTATTTTAATCATTATTCTAACATAACAAGGATAAGATACTGACATTATTTTAATAACAATTTTCCACCAAATGTTTGTTTCTATAATACAATGAAAATCATCTTGTGCAGGCACAAATAATTTTTTTATTACAGTAAAATTAAATAAATATATATATATATATATATATATATATATATATATATATATATATATATATATATATATATATATATATATAATTGTGTAATATAACATAATAAAAATACAATAATCTAATAGCCTAATTAAAATAATTATATTGTTAAATATTGTGTGTGTGTGTGTATATATATATATTTATATATATAATATTATACATTATAGATAGAATTATAGGCATAGTTTTATGTATCTGTCTTTAAATATATCTATCTGTACCGTATATGTTAATTTACTTGTGTATATTGTACTGTATAGTGTATAATTTACATATAATATTTATTTTATAATATATTTTTAGATTATGTATTATATATATATATATATATAGTTATTTTTATAGATTATATAATTGTCTCTCTCTCTCTCTCTCTCTCTCTATATATATATATATATATAGTGTGTGTGTGTGTGTTTATTTAATTATAATTAGTCCATTTTATAATCTATCTATATTAAATGTACCTATAGGTATATCTATATAACATATTTTTATACCATTTGTTTGTTATATCTGTTTGATATATATATTTATGTCTAGATAGACAGATACTAAAGGAAAATGTGTTCATGTGATGAATTTCTGTTTAGAGCGAATCACTCAAAATGTTGTGAAGTCTCACCTGGAGACGTGTCAGTACAGCACAGAAGAGCTGAAAAAACTGACCTGGAACCTTTACACACCTGAAGAAACCCGCAGCTTTCAGCTCAAGGTACACCATTATCATATTAGATGATGTGCCCCAACATTATATTAGACAAATACATAAATAGATGGTCAATCATGTGACTGTGCTCGCTGGTTTGTGTCTCTTTGTTAATGGATGTATTAACAGTCTCTGTGCATTCAGTCTGCAGAATGGATGTGGCAGCAGTGCGCCCTGCACATTACAAACGCCATCCAGTACGTCGTGGAGTTCGCCAAGCGCATCTCTGGATTCATGGACCTCTGCCAGAATGACCAGATCATCCTGCTCAAAGCAGGTCAGTGCTGCCTTTGTCTCACATGGATTACAGATGACTAATCCCAGATTATACAACAGATTTCTCACTCACATCACCTTATCCACTCAACGCTATGCTGTGGCGTTTCTAATGTGGCCCTGGGCAGCCGTTCAATCTCTTTATTAGTTTAATCACATTTAGTAACGTTCTAACACCATTCAAGAACACTCTCAGTTTCATGAGCATTGTCATGAGCATACTACATCTAGAATACTCTGAGAGCAGATACTGACATGTAATTCAGATAATGGCAAATGCAAACACACACACAAAATTAGTGTTGAGTGCAATTTACACAGGACATGTTTCAGTCATGCAGAATGTTTGGTTGTGAAGGATGCATTGTGATCCAAACTGTGGGATCTTATTTCTGCCACCGAATAAAAAGTAAGAAAGGCAATTGTGACTTATTATCTCACTTTTTTTTCCTTTAAACTTTTAGTTTATATCTCACAATTCTGACTTTTTTTCAGAATCATGAGATATAAACTCAGAATTGTGAGGAAAAAGTAACAACAAGCTTATTTCTGCTAAGGAATTAAAAAAAAGGTAATTGCGACATCTCACAATTCCCTCTTTTTTTTCTTGAAATTCTGAGATTGTATCTCACAATTCTGACTGCTTTGTTCAGAATCGCGAGATATAAACTCATTTGTGGGGAAAAATTCAGAACAACCTTGTTTCCGTTAAGAAATAGGAAAATAAAGTTAATTACAATTTTGTTTTTTTTACACAAAATTTTCTAGTAATATAACATGTATAATATAGTTTAAGACTTTCTTCTCAGAATTGTGAGGTAACATCTTGCAATTCTGACTTTTTTCTCAGAATTTTGAGGGTAAAAAAGTCAGAATTTGTGGATAATTTTTTTTTTTTAATCAGCTTCCATACCAAACACCTGAAATAATAATTTTTAAAATACAGTGTGCTCGACTGCACTGTTTTTGGATATATGCCTGGATAGAATGTACTTATTCATTATTTTACCATCAATCAATGGTTTTCTGCTTCCAGAGTTGAGCTACGTAGATGCAATATAAAAACATGATGCTCAAGCAAAAGAGATATTTTATAACGTATAGTGGCTGGTTAAGCTGGATTGTGCGTGGTTACCTTAAAAAAGCACATTTTACGTCAGAATGATGTCCAAATGATGCACAGCTGTTTTGTGAATTCACCCCACAGGATTCAGTTCTGTCCATGTTTTTCTGTGTTCGATCTTATACTTGATACTTGCACTAATGCTTGTCTCCTCTTGTGTTTGTTTCTCCAACATTCTGTCTACTTCTACTCTTCGTGCTTACCGTATGAAAAAACCCTTCACTAAATAAAACTCCTTTTTCTTAACGTTATTTGAAACAATCACAAACACAATGACTTTTCATTTTGATAATGTTTCATGTTCTCATATTTGGAAATTAAAAATTTTTTTTTTTGCAATTTATGTAATTTTGCATGGTGGAGCATATTCCTGCTTTTCCTTCCCTCTCCACTGTACTCTTTTTTTTTGTATTTTTTTCTTCTTTCTTTCTTTCTTTCTTTCTTTCTTTCTTTCTTTCTTTCTTTCTTTCTTTCTTTCTTTCTGTTTTTCCTTTTGTCTCTGTCCTCTCTTTACTGCTTCCCCCCCATCATGTTTTTTGGCCACTCTCTTTCTTTCTATTACTGTTCCAGGATGTCTGGAAATCCTGCTGATCCGAATGTGCCGTGCTTACAACTCTTCAAATAACACAATGTTTTTTGATGGCAAGTTCGCCAGTCCTCAGCTCTTCAAAGCTCTCGGTGAGTGTCCTGAGATGTAAAGAATATCATGCATTTTAATGGCTACTATTTCAAAAGTATACATTATACTCTGAGCAGTTATTGGTAACACTTGAAGCCTTTGTTTAATGCATCATAAAGGTATTGATAATATACATTGTAATATATTTTCCTAAATAATTTTATCTAATGTTAAAATGCATTATAATATTTGAAGGTTTGTTTGTCACGTGTTTTAAGGCATTATACTTTCTAAAAGTGCAACAGAGTGAATAGATAAGTATTATAATGTATTATAACTGTTTACAATTACTCATGAAATCATTCAATGCATTATAAGGTACATTACAAGGCATAATTAATGCAATAAAACTGCTTTTACAAAGCATTATATATAAAGGCTTTAAGTAAAGTGTAAACATTAGAATAGCTATGGATGATATAATATGCAATATACAACACATTCATACTGGGTTCAGGCATCCCATAATTTAATGCACTCAATTTTACTTTCAAGATGCAAACTAGATGTAATCTGTGAACTCAGAATAGCATGCTAACATACTACCGGTACTTTATTATTTATACTACTGAGATGGTTTTACACAAAAATGTATTGCAATTAATGCAAAATAACATTTCTGGAAGAATAACTAGATACCCTTGCAAAACTAAACATGCAGGTAAGATTAAGTAGTGGTTAAGTATCAAATGTAATGAGGTCATGTGATAACAATGTAGCAGTAAACTGATCTTTGAAATTTGTACAGTTCCATAATGTGAAACTTCTTGGAAAAAAAATAGTAGGCAGTATTCAGTACTCTAGTATTCCACATCAAACACATCCTCTTTACCTTATAATGCAAAACACCAGCAGCCTCTTAAGAGCAAGAGCAGAGGCGTCATGAATCAATAAGCCACAAGAGCTAATGGGTTTTTAACCGAGTTAGTGAATACAAGCGATGCTCGGGTGAGTAATAGCTCATTGAAGTTAAATGGATGCATTGCAGAAAGCACCCTTTCCGCATAATATATCAAATAAAAACCTTTATTTTTGAAAGAAGTTGATAAAAATTTTTGTAGATTGTACCACATCTTTTTTTTTTAAATTGTATGTTTAAAGCATGAAATGAAACTCATCCTATCTATTTTTGAATGCATGTTATAGATTTTGTGAACAATTAATCCATGCATCTTTAATTTGAAAGTGAAAAAGTGAAAGTGACGTGACATACAGCCAAGTATGGTGACCCATACTCGGAATTCGTGCTCTGCGTTTAACCCATCCAAAGTGCACACACACAGCAGTGAACACACACAGACTGTGAACACACACCCGGAGCAGTGGGCAGCCATTTATGCTGCTGCGCCCGGGGAGCAGTTGGGGGTTCGGTGCCTTGTTCAAGGACACCTCAGTCGTGGTATTGAAGGTGGAGAGAGTGCTGTACATTCACTCCCCTCACCTACAATTCCTGCCGGCCCGAGACTCGAACTCACAACCCTTGGGTTGTAAGTCCAACACTCTGACCGTTAGGCCACGACTTCCCCCAAAAATTTAATTCTTTCTTTTTTTTAAATGACTTGTAATGTTTAATTAAAATATCATAACTGTGTCTTCTGAAAATAACACAAATATTTAGTGACACTTCTGTTTCATCACAACTTTAAATGCGATGTTCATGTTATGATAAAATGCACAACACAAACATAGAAGCCAACCATGATATTCATGATAAAGCAAAGCTTGTTGTGTTTTAATGCTGGAAACTGTGTTATTCTCACAAATAACCTAAAGCTTTGTACCCAGAACATCTTATAATTTCCTTCATAATTATTGGAACCCAGTAGATGTATTAAATCATTTCATGCTAAATAAAAACAGATTGGTTCTGTGCATATTATGGTCCTCAATGGAAATGTAATTTGTTTCTCCATCTTTAGCATGGTAACCAGCATATGCATGTCTTTGTAGGGTGTGATGACCTGGTGAACGCTGTCTTTGAATTGGCTAAAAGTCTGAGCCGTCTTCAGCTGAGTGAGGAGGAAATGGCTTTATTCAGCGCTGCGGTCCTGCTGGCTCCAGGTGAGACTCTCACACGTATGTCTGCTACCAATTTAGAGACTCGTTTACTGAAGCAAAGGTTTATAAAGCTGTGTTTGTAGGCTCTCTGAAAAAATATAATATGTGCCATGCTCAGACTTGCACACAAGAATAAAATAAGACACATTCTCACAGTTTGAAACGTCTGCTCTGTGTTTGTGTGGCGCTCAGATCGGCCGTGGTTGACGGAGTCTCAGCAGGTGCAGAAGCTCCAGGAGAAGGTTTACGTGGCTCTTCAGCACAGCCTGCACATGAACAGAGCCACTACTGAGAAACTGGATAAGGTGACAAACCACACACACAGATCTCTTTACAGATAAACAGTTGAACTTCAAGAATATTTAAGAAAATGAAATTAAATAATTAAAACACTAATAATATGAATCAGAAGAGGAGAGTAACAAAACGTTCTCAGTCAATTAATTTCAAGTCCTAAAATCATTTGTGATTTAGTGAGTTATTAGATTAAACTGATTTGTGAATCAACTGTTTTCAATTTTGATAATAATAAATGTTTCTTGAGCAGCAAATCAGCATATTAGAATGATTTCTGAAAGATCATGTGACACTGAAGACTGGAGTAATGATGCTGAAAATTCAGCTTTGCATCACAGGAATAAATTACATTCTAAGACACATTTCAAATAGAAGAAGTAAGAAAACAGATTGTTATTTTAAGTAGTAAAAATTTTCATAATATTACTGTTACGTGTGGCTGTAGTATTAACCGCACGACGAAGGAGTAGAGTCCAAGGAAGTAATTTTAATAAATCCACAGGGAGAACAGAACAACCACATGGGCACAAAACATCAAACATCATTAATACAGGACAAAGAAACTGAGGAGAACACAGTGTCCTCACGCCGAACAGTCCAATGGAGGATGTAGGGCGGGGGTTCAGGAGGAGGACGAGGCACAGGCGAAGGGCAGGCAAAAGGGAGAGGACACAGTCCATTGAGCCAGGGCAGAGTAGACGCTGAGAGAAGCCAGGTGGAGATCCAGACCGCAGGCCCACTGTGGAGTCGCTGGAGGGAGGAGCCATGGTGGAGGTAGGGCTGGCGACACCAGGGGGCTGACTGACGGAGATGGAGATGCGGAAAAAGAGCCCAGGATGGAGACGGAGAGGCGCAGAGCCAGGGTGACACAGAGGTTCCGGAGGGCCAAGGCGGAGCAGACAGCTCATGCGAGCGAGGCGGAGGCGGGTATCCGGAAGGCCGCGTTGGAGCCGGAGGGACGAGGGAGCCCGATGGAGCGATTGGGATGACAGGCAACGGTGGAGATGAGGGAGCTTGGAGCCAAGACGGAGCCGATGGGTCTAAGGGCCGAGGTGGAGTTGAGGACTCAGAGGCCGGAGGTGGAGATAGGGGATCCTTACGCCAAGGTGGAGCTGGAGACTGGCCGACCGGAGGCGAATCAGAGTGCCGGGATGGTGCTGACTGAGGGTGAGCTGAGAGACAGTGGAGACAGGGCTGAGGAACTGACTGGTTTTAGGAGAGGAGGTGGGAGAGGGAGGCTGGGAGGGAACACAGGGGAACAGGAGCTGGGCAGAACCGGCAGAGACTCAGGAGAATTGGGTATTATCTCCCCAAACCAGTCTATTAAATCCACATTAAAAATGTCTTTTAGTTCCTCATAATATCCAGAGGCCAGTTGCAGCTCACCCTCGGCGGCGGGCATGTGGGCGGGACTTCCCCTCCAAGCTGTCGATCTCCACTATTAAACCCAAGGCGATACACGGTGTTGCCGGCTCACGCACCTGGTTCGATGTGCCTTGAGGCTCTGGCTCCAGGGCGATGATCCGCTCTGTCGCTCTTGTTTGCGATAGCTCGTTGATCGCGGCGTGCTCTGGCTCTCCGTCTGCGGTGGGCTCAGGCAGACGCTCGTATAGCGTAATGGTGACGGCTGGCTGGGCTCTGGATCGGGAGATGGGCTGGAGATGTCCTCAGCAGGGCAGACGGAGAAATATAATCCATTATTCTCCAGCACCTACTCCACAAATGCAGCAGAACTCCCTTGAGGACCATCCACAGGCAGCTAGCGCAGAACCAAAAATCTTACCACCTTCCCAGGCTGCTAACTGTGTATTGTCTCTTAAGTCAGCCTCAGTCCGGGAAGGTGGTGAGATTTACCAGGTTGATGAAGTCCCTTATGTGGTCCTCAAGGGAGCGATCTACCTGCTCCAGGCATAGGAGTTGGACTGTTGGCAGATCCATCAGGGAGGAAGGAGAAAAAGAAAAAGAAATAAAACAAAATAAACAGAAATCTCTGCAAATCTAAACTTTGGCCCTGTATTCTCTTACATGTGGCTGTAGTATTAAGCACACAACGAAGGAGTAGAGTCCACGGAAGTAATTTTAATAAATCCACAGGGAGAACAGAACAACCACATGGGCACAAAACATCAAACATCATACGAAACTGGGAACACAGGGCTTAAATAATTGGAGGAAAGAGATCAGTGAGAACAGAAATAGGTGTGGAGTTAACTTAGAGAATAGATCAACAAGGGACCTCAGGAAAACATATAGGAATATAGAAAGACTTCTTTCAAAAGCAATTTTAAAAATCGTTTAGACCCCAAACATTTAAACAGTAGTTTAACTTCTGTTCCATGGTTTGGTTGATTTGCTATTACTAAATAGCCATGCAAAAAGTGTGTTTGTGCACTAATCCAAAGGTCAGGCTTAAGACATCCAGTAGTTTTAGTTTGTTGTCTAAAGTGTCTATCTATTGTGTTTGCAGATGGTGTCCAAACTACCGCAGATGAAGTCCATCTGTAACCTGCATATTGACAAGCTGGAGTTCTTCCGTCTGGTTCACCCAGAAACAGCCTACAGCTTCCCACCTCTGTACAGGGAAGTGTTTGGCAGTGAGATCAACTTCCCTGACTCCACCAACAGTTAGAGAGTGGGGAAAAAGAGGGAGATAGTGAGGGAGAGGATGACAGAGTGTGAAGGGGAAATTACGAGTGAGTGTTAAAGCATGCCATTACGTGTAAAAACAGCATTTCAAAAACCTCCAGGGAGAATCCTCAGTCTGTTGCAGCACTATTAGCATACATACACACACAATACACTACAAACATACACCCTTAACCTGCTGCGCAAATGCTCATACACAAACATAGGGGCCAACAAAATATTTCAGATTCGACAACACATAAAACATTATTCGTATTGGGATTATTCCTGGAGTTTCGCTCTCAAATTCATTTTTATTTTATGGAAACACTCTGAAATTATCTTCTATGTACAGATGTATGCTTGCAATGGCTTTTGTCCCAACTTGATGTCTAAGCATGGCACTATTGCTTCTGCATCTGTACACAGAGATATTTAAAGGAGTTTTATAAGAGGTTTTATCATTTTAAGAGTTTTACAGGATCAAACTCTCTTCCACATCAACATTCAGGAGAGCACAACACTTTAATGACGCGACTACAACATACTAGGTGACCGTCACCCGTTCTTCCCCGTCGAATCACTCTTAAAGCACTAATATCACCTTTCTTCCTCCCTCATTTTTCACCCTCAGACGAATCATGAATGTATCCCAAAAGCACTTATTTTGATTTGAGACCGAATGTACACAATGCACTTTTGGTCTTGCGTTATGCTTTATAAAACTTTGACAATCCACTCAGAAAAACCAAACAAACAAAAAAACTGATGTGCCCACATTGTTTATTAAAAATGAAGGGACCAATGTTACCAGTGCAACAGGAACATTCCACATTAAATACAAGTCAAGCTCATTTCTCAGTTTAAAAAAATTATATTTTTAATTGTTTAATTTAATAATAATCAGTAATAAATAAAAATTTCGAAAATATTATATTTAGAAAAAATGTTTTCAAAAACAATTTTGAATCATCTCAGAAAACGAACAAGTATTGACAGAAATGCACTTATAGTGGAAGTCTGTGGGGCAGCTGTACAGTTATAAAACAGCTTTTCATAACCTTACAGTTCATAACTGTATCTGATAGCATCTGAGTTTAACTTGTATTTAACCTTGAATATTCCTTTACAGATATTTAAACAAACCAGTTTTTAGTCATCCACCTGGTAATCACCATAAGTGTGCAGTCATAGCCAAATATTTGTAAACACCTTGTTTTGTTACAATAACGCAGCAGCAACCATAAAATCCTCACTTTTACAGTTATTTACATGACCTCATACCTCATATTCAGCAGAATTTGTCACATTTAGTACAGTATTAGACTCTAGTAAACAACTTCTGAGTGCAACAGTGCTTAGCATTAACACGTAATTATATGCAAAACGTATTCAACAGAATACAGTCTTATGAATAAGGGGTTTGCAAATTATGGCATGACTATAAAGAATAGAGTGCATTAGTGTCCATCCAATTTTTCAGCAGTGTTGGTTTTGGAAGTATATTTTTCCAATAATTATTTTTCCCCATAGCGATTCTGTCTTTGTTAAAGTGTTACTAGCCATGAACCAAACCAATGAGCTACAGGTAGAATTACAACATTACAAACTTTTAGTAAAAAAAAACAAAAAGCACAAAAAAACACAGGTACAAGATTGTATTACTGTCTTTAGTGAGGGGAAAATCTACAAACCCATGAAGCACTGTGATTGAGAATCGAGTTAATGATGGTGAAATAAAAAACTATTCATTTAAAGTTTTGGATTGAATCAATAGAAACAATATATTTTAAGTTTTTTTCAAAATATGCACATACATACAGAAATATTTAAGTATTTTGACTGGCTCATGTCATTTGCGTTCCCTGCAAGCTCTTTTGATGAGATTTGTTGGGTGCGACTCTCTGATTGGTGCGATTGTCTGCACAGCATCATGGGTAATTGTTCTCCTTACAAATTCCTATGTTAAATATGACTATTTTAAACATAAGCTGAAAAGAATTCTAACAAAAGAATATACTATCAATTAACTACCCAATTAACAAAAAATGTTCAGTTTTTACTTCCAGAACCAGACTGTTGGCAAATACAATATTTGACACAATTGTTCCACCCACACATGCTCTTGTTTGCTCAGGCACATTTTGACAGTGTTTGGTGCTGCACCTTATTTTTTAATTTAATCATTATTATTTTTTTAATGCAATGAGAAACCTCAGTCCCACATCCCCTTCCCTTGTAAATGCCACTTTAAAATAAGAAAGTTAAATGTTCATATAATTTATATGGACATTTCTAAAAGATTATTTTGAATAGGAATGTAAATAAATTAGTATATTTTATAAGAAAGAGAAAGAAAGGTGGAGCAGGAAGAGAGATAGAAATGTTTAAAAAATCCAGGACTTTCATCAGCTGACGTTTGAGTTCCTTCACCATGTGCATGGGAATACTGGATCCAGAAGTTGAACTGGCATGGATTTTGTTTTGGAACTGCCCTCCACAAGTGACTCAGATGAAACGCTTACAGGAGACGGACAGTTATTCCAAGCCAGGCTGGATGGCTTTTCAACATTGTTCTCTGGGACACACACAGAGCTGGGATGACCTTGATGACCCCAGCCTCGTGTTATGAGAACCTTCCTCGTATGGGATCACCTGTCTGGTGGTCTTCAGATGCTAAAGCATTGTTTTCACAAATCGAAAGAAAAGAACAAGAGAAATAGAGATTCACTCAAAGCTCAGTCCAGCAGGTTTTGGGTACAGATACCCCACATGCAACTCATGGCCAGTGTGGTTTCCGTTGTATTATTTTGTAAATTGTTGATTGCATCTCCTTTTGTCCATTTCTGTTACCCGGATCGCATCCTTCCATCATATTTTTCCATTCTCATGCACCAAAACATCGCTTTGACAGAGTTCTCCACTACTTCTTTGAGTCAAGGTTCATGGTATTGTTATAGTACTACTATATATACTACACAACTGGTTTTAAGCGCTTTAGATGAATGAATGAGTGTGTATTCTGTATGAAAGATAAAATATGGTGTTGTATCTCGGTTTTTAATGAACAAGAGGAAGTCTACTTTTTGTGTGCCCAACATTACAACCTCTCACATCAAGAAACTGCACTTGTTTAAGAATGAGAAGTATGGGACTTCTGTCTGTGTAATGTATTTTTAAATGTGTTGTTTTGATAATCCCCACCTCTAGGCCTTTGATGCATGCCTTCCTGTTAAGACGCAATTGTGTTTGTCTCATTCAGTCACCCTGTAAAGCAATTTCTGGGGTTTCATGTTTATTTAATTTTTGTAGAAGAAATGTTTCTGCTCTGTGTGTTTCTCACACACACACACACACACACACACACACACACACACACACACACACAAAGATTTATTCTCAGGAAGATGACTGGTCTCTGTCTCACCAGTATCCTCTGCTGACTACACACACACACACACACACACACATTACACACACATACACACTTTGCACGGAATAGGAGACCCATATTCTTGATCACTGTGTCCTGTAGCTATATTTAAATATATATATATATTTTTTTTTGTGAATGTCAATCACAAAGTGTCAAAGACCTTTCTTCTTTCTGATAGTGTACTATTACAGGTTCTTTCAGACTGAATTATAAGACACAGAATATGACTTATTGAAAGAAAATAAAATAAAAACTAAAGATGGATTTTATTCTTGAAAAAGAAATGTTGTCCCTTGTGATTTGTCTGCTTCACTGAACTTTATTTCAGTTCAGGTACTTGTCAGTTACTTATACCAGACTTAATATGTATATATATATATATATATATATATATATATATATATATAATGTAGTTGAGGACAGGCTTTTTAATATGTGTTTTTTTTAGTGAATTAATGCTGTCTGACTGGTGTTTTTTTAGTAAAAGCGTAGTAACAATCACAACCTAAACTGCTCTTAAACACCCAGTAGATAAAGTTTAACCCGGAAGCTGGATAGTTTGTATTTCTGCAAGCAACGCGACGCACTCAATCTGCCAATCAGATCAGATAGTTACGCAAATAATTTTTCTATTGCCAGAGATACATAACAAAATACATGTACAGTAATATAAAATACGTAATATAAATACATTACAACAATAATGTATAAGAATGTCACATGATTGACCAATCAGAACTCTCCTTTTAAACTCGACGCGTGAATGGGAGCGTTCTAGTTGCGTCGCGTCGCGTCGCAGTGTGGATGGGGTGTGACGTGCACACTGCGGGTTTAAACTCTGGCTGATCAGGAAGAGGAGATTGCGAGAGTTTGTTCACAGCTTTATAGAAGCCTAGAGTTTAATTTTTAAAATATTGGGTGAATTAAATTACATCTAAATTTGTTAAAGCGAAAGGATCCGACGCAAAGATGTCTGTTGCCGGACTAAGGAAACAGTTTTATAAAGCGAGTCAGGTAAGTGTTTCCACGTCAGCTGATACACAAGTGTAAACTTACAGACTAGATACAACAATACACAAATAATATACCGCAAGTTACAAAGAAACATTTATTTTGTCAGTTCCACTTGTTTTGACTTACTTCATCCGGGGTCTCCTCTGCTCTGGTAAAGTAAAAGTAAAAAAAATGGCTGTGTTTCAAAATTAAGTGAACGCACTACCTAGACAGCATACTCGGCTATCAAACTTAAGTTTTGAACGCGTATATGCAGGCGTCTCCTTAAATTTTGAGACACAATCTCTGTTCGTTTTATTTATATTCAATATTTTTATATATCTAAAATTAACATCTAATATATAAGAGTAAACGCTTTGAGTTGCAGCATAAAAACACAGTAGTTTGTTTTGCCAGCCACAGAACTACAAAAGAGCATCAATACAAACACTTTATGACTAAACCAAGCTCATATATTTCCAAATGAAGTGAAGTCTTTAAAGTTAGATCTAAAAATGTTTCCTGTAAAGATTTTTATAGTCAAGTACACAGGCTATGACACTCCATATCAAAGAGTTAACAGCTTGCTTTAATGCAGAATCATGACTTAAACATTGCAACACATAGCTGCTTACACCACCTCGACCAACATGTGGTCAGCAGTTCAGATGAAATGTAAAATGATATACTGTGGGTTTTGAGCAGGAAGCAGATGTATTTTATTGGCAGAATTCTCACTTTGTTCAGCTGGTCTGCAGATGATGCATGGTGTTAATTTGTAATGTGCAGAGAAAACATTCATCCTCTATACTGTACGAAAACATGTCCAGGTCACAGTCAAGAGGTAAAATATAAGAATGAGTATTTTACATTAACAAAATGAACCCTTTTTTAGCGCAATGTTATGCAATTGGAATACTGTACTCATGATGATTGTGCACATTTTCCTCTCAAATTCTCTTTACTCTAATGAAAAAATCTAATTCTCATTACCATCATCATTTTACATTCTTTTTTTCTTTGTATTTGTTACAAAATTCTGAAATACAGTGATTTTTACTCTAAAGTATTGGAAGTATTAGAAATAATCCCATAATATACAAATACTTTTACAATTGACACAGTTTTTTTTTTTTTTTTATTGAACATTTGCGATGTGTTTGTAGAAGGTTGACTTGAGTGAGGTAATTTGATCCAAATGTATCTTTTTTTTTCTGTTGACTGTGACTAATGATGCTGCATTTCATTGTGTGGTTGATAAACATCCCATTGTCAGATACTTGTGAGTCATGTGTAGAATATTAAGCTCATGCCTGGCAGATAAAGAAAGTGATTTTTTTGAATGAGATTCTTAGATGATGTGCTTTATTTTTTTTTAGCTGGATTAGTTTTTAATCCATGTCTTCTACTCCAACATAGTCATGCATTCGGTCAGAGAGAGGCCTGTTTATCAAACACAGCGTAGATTAACTTTTGCACATGCAATTTCGGACATTCAGTTGTTTTTGGCATCAGCCAGTCTTACATTCCAGTTCTTAAGCAAAACAAGTCTGACGTGCACCTACATGTTGCAGAAGAATCAGGCCATGCATCTTAATGTCAGACTGGAGATCTTACAGTCCCTGAGCTTCATTAAAATAAAAACTAAACCCTGCAGGGTCAAAAATGCAGAACTTCCTGTTGTTCATAGTTACTAAAGACTATGCCATTAGTTAACTATTTCACCTTGTTGGCGTGTGCCTGTCTGTACAGAGAACATGTTCCATCTTGATCTTGTCACCGTTTGAGTTGAATAGGATCATATTGTCTGTTTACTAGGCCTGAAAGCTGAGATATCTGTTGTCAGCTAAATTCTTGAGAGACAAAAACATGCATACTGATTCTACTAAAAATTCTAAAATATATTATTTTTAAAGTTATAAAGTATTTAGGTGGTTCACCCAAAAATTCAAATTTGCTAAAAATGTATTCACCCCCAGGCCAATTTAGAGGAGTTTGTTTCTTGATCAGAACGGATTTGGAGAAATGCAGCATTCCATCACATGCTCACCACTGGATCATCTGCAGTGAATGGGTGCCGTCAGAATGAGAGTCCAAACAGCTGATAAAAACATCACAATAATCCAATAAGACTGGAGGAAGCATTATTATTGATTTTGGTCTCGTATTTTGGCCAGAAGCAACAGTTTAAAGTTAAAAACCTCTTAATGATGGGTTTGTTTGTTTTTTAGAAACATGCAGCTTTTCACTTCACAAGATGTTAACTGGTGGATTGGAGTGGTTGTGGATTATTGTGATGTTTTTATCAGCTGTTTAGACTCTCATTCTGACGGCACCCATTCACTGCAGGGGATCCAAATCTGTTGTGATGAAGAAACAAACTCATCTATAATTCAGATGGCCTGAGGTTGAGTGCATTTCCATTTTTGAGGTGAACTATTACTTTAATTTTATAACAAAAAGATACAATGCAACAGCCAAAGACATTTAAAAATAGTAGACTGAATGCAAGTATGCCATCCTTTGTGTTTGCCACTTCAGTGTCAGATACCAGCATGCTATTTGCCCTGCTTTCTAACTGTTTCTAGCTGCAAACTAGTTATCACATTATCTGTGTAATAGAGATACCAGCTTTGAATTCACCTGCTAGCCTTGAAAAAGTCCAGCTTTGTACAGTATGTGTGTTTACACTGAAAAAGTTTTACAGGTGTGTGAGGAATTCAGTGTACTGTAGTTTAGTGTAGTCGTCAGACTGGATTCTTGTTCACAGCATAGGCTACATGCCCAACAAATAGACAATTTTCTTTCAGGCTAATTCCCTCCGTCCCTCCCCCCTTTTTTCCTTCTTCTTTTTCTTTAGATAGCAATTTCATTTACAGTTTGACAAGCGGGTTTTTGCGAAGTTTTTACTGCACCCGATATCTCTTGAATGGTCATATCACAATATCTTTGAACTGAACTGTGTTTCCATGCGGGCTCTTATATTGTGTATTTCCTATTGTGTGATTTCTTTGTTCCTGTACGTTAGAAACTTAAAGTTGTCAGAATTGCTGTAGGGCAGAGATAATTATGCAAATTGCAAAGTATATGACTTCCGCATCGTGCAACGCATTATGAAAATGTTTGTAGCACAAATATTAAGAGTGTTTCTTTTTATTGATTTATTTTTAATTAAATAAGGGCTTTAATTTTTTCAAGTATATAAAGTTAATTTCAAGCATATAGGATTAGATATGATTGCTTATAAATTATACTGTTGTTTTAAATTAAAAGCAAAACAAAGTTCACAATAAAGCTCTGAAATCTCAAAATCATTAATTAAAATATTAAATAAAAATTCTACAGAACACAGAAAGTGTGGTATGTTTGTAACCTTGCGGGATATAAAATATATATATTTATGATATTGGTCATAATATCAGTTACCAGCCAATATAAAAATGGAATTATTGTAAATAATCAGGATTGGTCAAAAATTGACAATGAGAATGTTTTTGACCAAAACACCTGAAAAGTTCTGATTACTTTAAATGAAAACAAGTGTTTTAAGATGAGTCATAAAATGAGACTGTTTTGTGTAACTGTATTTCATTTCTCTATAGAAAAGTGATCTGTCTTGATCATTATCTGTGTCCACACCTCAGTTTGATTCATATTAGGCCTCTAGCGACTCGGAGCCGTATAAAGAGCCACTGTATAAAGGGCTGTCAGGCAAAGATGCATGTGTTCCTCTCTGAAGACAGGGTGTGTGTTTTACAAACAGGCCAATTATGTTTAATATTTGGCCCGTATGATCAGAAGTTTCTTCCACATTAATTAACTTTCAACTTTTAGTCACTTGTAAACCTGCTTCCAAAGTTATCTGCTTAAATAAACTCTCACAAACACAACTTTGTTGTTTTTGCAGCTTAAGCATGACCAGTTCTGTTAAAAAATATGATGTGGAAAACATAAAAGCATCCTGATACTTTAAAAGTTAGTGTTGTGTGAAACTGAGTGAAAGCATTTGTGCCGCCCCTACAGGAAGTATCTGACAATCAACAAACAGAAATAGTTCCGATGGGGAACTCCACATGTTGTCACTAGAGTCCATTCCTGGCCAAATTTCTTTCTTTTGCTGTTATTTCTTTTTTCTCTTCTATACACACAAGTGTTGTTAGAAGTTTGCTAAGGCTAAGGAGAAGTGTGCTTTTAGGTCTCTAAGTGATTTGACTTTCAGTTGTCACCTGATGGTTAATAAAACTATTAATAAGCAACCACTAATAAAAGAGTTAAAAATCACCTTAGCAACTGCATAACAATGCTTTGGCCAGAACCTTTCAATTAGATGGATGTAAAGTATAGTGGAGAGTGTATGAAATAATAGATAGAAACTGGGAATAGACTTGGGAAATGTGACAGAGACTTGAACCTGCAACACCCAAATGAGCAGTAAAGCACAATGTATCAGGAGCAGGGTTATTCAATAAAACTAAAGACATTAAAAAATATATTTTTGTGGCTTGAAATAACGTTAACTGAAAAAATGTATATAAAATTTTCATTTCAGCTATTTGCAAAGTTTAATTTAATTTGAAGTGCTAAAATAACTGTAAATAAACTAATAATAACACAACAAAGTTAACTTAAAGTGAAAAAGTATAAAAATAAAATCAGATTTAATATATTAACAAAACCTATAAAAGTATATAAATTTTACTAAAATATCACTGAACAGGAGAATGTGGTTTAAATCTAAACATTTTTGTCGTTATTTTTTTTTTATTTTTTTAGAGTGACAAAGTAAAATTTTACAGCTTCTTATGTGAACACGCTCACAAAAGTCAACAAATTAAAACATATTTTAAGTTCTTTACATGCCAAACACTATTGCTCTTTCCTGCTCGCTCTTTAACGTGAACTGAAAGTGTAGCAGCTAATTAGATGAAAGTCTGAGGCTTCAGCACAAGAGATGATGAAAGCTGCTGCCTGTCTCTTCAAATTTCCATTTGCAACCCAATCAATGTTTCTTGCATTTAGCATTTTATCATGCAAACTCACTAAATGTGTGCACTGCATGCATGTTTCCTGAAGGATGATATCTCTTATTAGGTTAATACTAAAAGAAAGTTTTGCTAAATGTTTTCTGTAAGGGTTAGGGGGATAGAAAATAGCACTAGCTAAAAAAAATAAATAAAAAAACACACATTATGTCTATTGAAAGTCCTTGTACTGATAGAAGTCCCGACGTGTGTGTTTCAGATGATGAGTGAGAAGGTGGGAGGTGCAGAAGGAACCAAACTGGATGAGGACTTCAAAGACCTTGAGAAGGTAACACATTTTTAACATTCACATTGCAATGCCAATATTCAAGTTCACGTAAATACAACCAAGACTTCCTTCTTCCTACTTTTAAGACGTTCTTGTAAGAAATTCAGCTGTAAAATTAACTAAAAACATCCTTGACAGACACAAACACAAAGCTGTATATTACTAGCCAGCACAAATTTATTGTGGGAAAAAATTAATTGTCAAAAAATTGTATAGGATGTGAACTATTTCTACTTCCACTTAGCATAAACTGAAATGCAGTTACAAAATTCATTTATGTTCAGATAATTGTTTGTACTAAATGATAAAAAAAAACAAATGCTTTATATTTTGCCTTTTAAATATAATGTTAAAAGCCCATTATTATACATTTTATCCTGCAAAATCACAAGTCTTTTGTTTAATTGCAGTATCATATTGACAATACTGGCTTTAGTAGTTCTTGACATTAGATTGGAATAATAATAATAATAATAATAATAATAATAATAATAATAATAATAAAAAGTGGTTAATACCACTTCCTCCCAAAGTACGTCAGTTATTCATAACCGGATGTTCCTCCACCTTGAGAAGAAGCCCCACCTCAAAATGACTTCTCAAACAACTTTACAGCTCATAACTCATATTTCTACTGCTTAATTCCTGTTAGAGCTTTAACATTAATACAAGCTTTACATTTCTGGTTTAAACACATCATTTGCATTATTTCTGTGGAAAACCACAGCAAGCCACGGTCTGTTGAGCCTATGTTGTAAACAGCCCGGAATATTCCTTTAACTTGGTATCAGTCCGCTTCTTGAATGGCTGTTGTTTTAGTAGGTGTGACCGGTGCTGATTGTTTCAGGTCTGTCTCGCTTCTTTGTCAGTGAGACACACACCTGTTCTCTGACATTTGTGCTTCACAGAAGGCTGACGTCACCAGTAAAGCAATATCAGATGTGCTCTGCAAAACTGCTGAATACCTGCAGCCTAACCCAGGTGAAAACATGGACTTAATATTCCCAATGTGCTGAATTTAAAGTCATGTACAAGATACGGTTTATAATTAATTATTTTTACACTGGCGGGGGGGTTAGCATTCAATCACTTGCTCACCAGTGGATCCTCTGCAGTGAATGGGTGCCGTCAGAATGAGAGTCCACACAGCTGATAAAAACATCACAATAATCCACAAGTAATCCACACCACTCCAGTCCATCAGTTAATGTCTTGTAAAGTAAAAAGCTGCATGTTTGTAAGAAACACATCCACCATTTTTAACTTCGAACCGTTGTTTCCGGCTAAAGCCTATTCTATTCATATTGCTTTCTCCAGTGAACAGGTCATCTCATCTGATTCAGGGGAGAAATATGCACAAATCAAGCACCATTTACAAATGGAAAAGGTCTCAGCAGTTCTAAACAAGTACTGTATGTTGATGGGTTTTGGTGTGAGAGGAAAACAGTGGCTGGACTTTTTCACTGGAGGAAGTGTATTTATGGATTATGGACTCTTATTATATGCCAGAAGCGACAGTGTAAAATTAAAATGACTTGATGGATTTGCTCCTTGCAGCTTTTCACAAGATGTTAATTGATAGATGGAGTGGTGTGAATTACTTGAGGATTATTGTGATGTTTTTATCAGCTGTTTGGACTCTCATTCTGACGGCACCCATTCACTGCAGAGCATCCATTGGTGAGCGAGTGATGTAATGCTACATTTCTCTGTTCTGATGAACAAACAAACTTATCTACATCTCAAATAGCGTGAATTTTTTAATTTAAATGATGAACTGTTATACTTGACTTAATATCTTAGTCATTATGTATCTTGATTTAAGTATGTTTTGAGAGTTGTGCTGGAAAACAGTGTATATGCAGTGTATATTTCAGTGTATTCATCTGTCTGTTTGTCTTGTACTGCAGCATCAAGAGCGAGGCTGACCATGGTGAACACTATGTCTAAAATGCGGGGGCAGGTGAAGAGCCCAGGTTACCCTCAGGCAGAAGGCCTTCTGGGAGAGTGTATGCTCAAATACGGCCGAGACATGGGAGAAGACACCAACTTTGGTGAGAGGACTGTTCTTTCTTACCAGCAATTACAAAAAACTGTAATGGGAAACCATGTCATTCATATTATTTGCCCAAAGCATAGAACATTTTCTCACAGCAACATGTATCAGCACAATACAAGAGTATTATATTTCTCTTTGTTAAATACAGATAATCTAGTATCTTTTGATTTGTTTTTAATGTAACATTTTTATGCATGTTCTTCATCGGATCCATAGGTGGCGCTTTAGTGGAGATGGGAGAGGCCATGAAGAGACTGGCAGAAGTGAAAGACTCTCTAGACATTGACGTCAAACAGAACTTCATCGACCCTTTCCAAACTATAGTCGACAAGGACCTGAAAGACATACAGGTGGAAAATTGCAATCAGTTAGACTCTAAAATCAAATTAAAGTTTATTCATTAAATATGTACGAATCATGGGCTAAATGTATGAGCATTACATATAATTACATACAATAATATGCTCTGATTCTTCTTCCCCAGCATCATCTAAAGAAACTGGAGGGCCGTCGACTGGATTACGACTACAAGAAGAAGCGTCAGGGGAAGATTCCGGATGAGGAGCTCAAGCTAGCAGCAGAGAAGTTTGAAGAGTCCAAAGAAGTGGCTGAAACCAGCATGCAGAACCTTCTGGATACTGACGTAAGCTCAATTCAGACTCTGATCACCTCCTTTTTAAGATGCTGAAAGCTTTGGTGGCATTCTGTAACACTGAGGATGTGGTTTATTATTAGCTGTTTTTAATGGTAATCAGACTTTGTCACAAATCGCTTTTGTAAAACAGCGATGAAAATGTCGAGGTGCAGATGTGTTTTAAAAGCCATATATGCAAACTACAATTTGAAACTTTGTCTTCATTTTGGAAAGCGTCACAAACATTAAAAAATATCTAAATGATCAAAAATAAAAGTACAATTACAAAATACAATAAATTCTACTATAGAATTATTTTGGTTGCTTAGATTCTTTCAGGTTGCTTAAAGTAATATGTAATAGTAACAGTGATGCTTGCCTGAGCGAACAGCACTAAAATTCTAATTAAATGACCCCCTATTGGAAAGTTTTTATAGTCTGGGACCAGGGAGAGTCGTATAATTGTACTGTTGCTACAGTGATCCACATCAGTGAGTGCTGGATATTTTCCAGCCAACACATTTATCAGTCTGTTTTATCGACACTGGACTGCAGGCCAGAGACTGTGAAAACTTTGTGATGTTTCTGATTATTTGCTACATTGTTCTTAAACACAGGCCTGTAATTAAACATGGTCATTAATGTATGCCAACAAAAAGTTCCTCAATTTGCCATGTATACAGTAATAGTCGATAAGTTCAGTGGTACTGTATATATCAAAGTAACAGGGAAAGACTGTACCATTAATTTTCATGAACATTATAATATTTATTGTATTTTGCGTATTGCATCTTTAAAAAATGCACATGATGTTCAACATTGGAATGTTAATTGAGGAAGCGACAAAAGATTCATACATCATGTGCATTTTTATAAAAAAAAAAATTTAATAGAACTCAGTGTTATATGATTTTAATGTAAAGCTCCTTCAGCTGTTTTTAGGAGCATATTTTAACATCTTTGCATATAGCTGTACTTTAAACTCTTCAGTATGACTCCTCAAAGGGTTTTAATTTATTGATGCAATGCTAGTTTTATCATTGTGTTGTGATGTTTATGCTGTGGAAAACAGTGCTGTTTTAATGTCATTGAGACACTATCGTAGCTTTTATTATTTTGAATCATTATTTAGAATTTTTAAGTTTTAGTCATTTTGTATAGTTTCTGCTTTTTAGATACAGTATGTCTGTAGTTTCTAATAATTTTTATTTCAGTTATATTTCAAGTTATTTAGTAAATTAAAATGTTGACTTGGCAGCTTGCTGAATTTAAAAAAATATATATTTCAGTTAACATTTATTTTATTTCAAGTTACAAAACTTGAAACTAGTTTAGTTTTAGGTTTAATTTCTATAATAACATTGGTGGAAAGCCACAGGTGCGTAGAGTGTCCCATTTGTCATTTCATTAATAAGTTAACAAAATTTAGTGAGGTTTAAGCTAAAAGCAAGATTGTTTACCAATTCTATAGTAAAAGTAAATTTGGTTATTGAGATTGAGATATTTCCTGAAAGTTGAAGCCCTCGTGAAGTAACAGAAATAGAGATGCAAAATCAGTGAAACATAAATGAGGAAGCTTACAAATATAGCTCTTTATTCTAAGGAAATAACATCCTTTTATGCTCTGCGTGTGTGTGGCTGTGTGTTGTATGTGTGTTTGTAGGTGGAGCAGGTGAGTCAGCTCACAGCTTTGGTCGAATCACAGCTGCAATTTCACAGACAGTCTGTGGAGGTCCTGGAGGAGCTGGCTAAGAGCATGAGAGAAAGGTTAGAGATGAACATCCATTGTATCTTTCTCTGTCTTCATCACAAAAATAAATATTTGTCACGTCATTCCAAACCCATTTGACATTCTTCCCTGGAACACGAAGGGAAATTTGGATTCATGTTCATAGTCATTTTTTTTCTATGCAGTTACATTGAATGGTGACTAAAGCTTTCAAGCTACAAATAGAATGCAAAAGCATTGCAACAACATTATTAAAGAAATCCATATGGCCTCTGCACTATACTTCAAGTGTTCTATATATAATAAATTCATTTTTTGGTCAAATATTTTCAGACTATTTCTCCTGATAGATGGTTTTGCTGTGTGCAGCCTGTGTGTGTGTGTGTGTTTGTGTTTGCATGCATTTGTGTTCATGTTTGTGTATGTGCTCTGCAGAGTAAACAAGGCCCAATCTCAGCCACGCCAGAAACGGATGCCTGCGTCCAGACCCAGTTTTGATTGCTTGGAGCCGGAAGACTCCAACGGAGGCTGGAGTCCGTCAGCTGCACCATCATCATCACCGTCCACAGGTGAACTTACCCTGTTTATTAACATAAGGCTTCAAGGAGTAGTTCACCCAAAAATACAAATTTCCTGAAAGTTTACTCACTCTCAGGCCACCCAAAATGTAGATTTGTTTCTTCATCAGAACAGATTTGGAAAAATTTTGCATTGCATAACTTGCTCCCCAATGGATCCTCTGCAGTGAATGGGTGCCGTCATAATGAGAGTCCAAACAGCTGATAAAAACATCACAATAATCCACACAACTCCAGTCCTTCAATTAACTTCTTGTGAAGTAAAAAGCTGTGTTTATAAGAAACAAATCTATCATTAAAATGTTTTGACCTCAAATTTGTTGCTTCCAGCAAAAGTCCATAACCCATAATAATGCTAACTCCAGTGAAAGTCATCTCGTCTGAACCAGGAGAGAATATTGTTTTAAGCACCATTTATAATAGAAAATAGGCAAAAACAATTCTAAACAAATATATGGGTAGATTTTGATGTGAAAGGACAACAGGGGAAGGACTTTTTCACTGGAGGAAGCATTATTATGAATTATGGACTCATATTTTGGCCAGAAGTAAAAGAAAAATGTTAAAACACCTTAATGATGGTTTTGCTTCACAAGGCATTAATTGATGGACTGGTGGGGAGTGTGTGGATTATTGTGATGTTTTTATCAGCTGTTTGGACTCTCATTCTGACAGCACCCATTCACTGCAGAGCATCCATTGATGAGCAGGTGATGAAATGCTACATTTAAAAACGTATATCCTTTGTTTCTAAAGAAACAAACGTATCTACATCTTAATTTTTGGTTTAACTATTATAAAAAAAGAATTGTTAATTAAACTGTTAACTGTTAATTAAACATTTTTGGGGTGGCCTAGATTTGATTTGAATTTGTCAGAGAGTCACAGTCTGAATATTAACAGTAGATATGAAACACAGAAGGCCATTACGTGTGCAAATGACAGACCTTCCTTTAGGAACTTCCTTTTAGACCTTCCTTCATGCAATTTAATGGCCTTCCTGAATGATCCTTTGGCTCACACATTAAACCTTTTTTTCTGAAAATCTTTTTAATCAAGAGCAAGGGTTAATGGAAGTCAGTCTAATAGGTCGTATTCATCGATTTATGTAACGAGAAGCTCAGCAGATTTCCACATGCTGCACAAGACAGACAGAGTTCATTCTCATACAGTCTCTAGTTTCCACGGAGACGAGACAAGACAACGCAGTTGATTAACCAACACATGTTCCGTATGGAACACTACATGCTGTAGAGTGTATACTGTATAATACTTAGTATTTTAAAACGCTGGCTTTCCAAAACCTACGCCAGTCGGACAGCCCAGACAGTCAGTGACTTACTGAAAAGTGTTTCGATTTTGTGTAAAATGGAAACAGACTGTCTGAGGTTTCAAGCTGCCTTCCAAGGCACAATAATGTAATGTCTATTAATCTAGAAAAAACTGAAGTTAGCTGTAAACATAGCAAAGCCAATTTTTACTGACGCATATGTTTATTTCTTGTAAAAGTTTATTCATATGCTGAAAAAATAATTTGACTTTTTTCAATTGCTCAATCAGACAGCATTTTGATTCTTTCAGCTATTTGTTGATTCATATACACTGAATTTTACGAGTTTGATCAATTATTGAGTCAAGAAAGTGATTAAACTTCATGCATTCATCAGTGGTAAAGTTGAGTGCATTTCAGTGTTATTTTCTTATTTATATAATTATTATGGTATCTATTAATATTTTGAATTAGCTTTTTTTTTATTTGGTTTAAGTTTTAGTCATTTTGTTATGTGCTTTTGTCATTTTCATTAGTTTTTGCTTTATCTTCTGTTTAGCTTTATTTTTGTTTCAGTTTTAGTAATTGTAATACTTTAACTTGCATTTCAGTTAGTCTCTTAAACTATTTTTAAGTCTAAGCTTTTCATCTATTATTTTATTATTATTAATATTATTCAAATAAAAATGTTCAACTGGTCAAATTAAGTACATTGCAGTGTTACATAATATTATAGTATTTTTTTAATGTTTTGAATCATTTTAATTTTAGTTCATGCTTTGTTGTTATTTTTATGAATTTTTTATATTTCTATTTAGCTTTATTTTTTTTTTTGTAACATAAGCACTTAATCTTAAATGCATTTATTTAATTTAGTTGCCAATGTAACATTTTTAATTTCCTCTCTATTTTTTCATTTTGCTCCCGTTAACAATAACAACACTGATGCATTGTGGGATATAGTGTCCAAGGCAGTGTGCTCTGTAGTGTACAGCACATTTTGGTAATTATGCATAAAGAAAATTCACTGTATAGGGAGTATGCCATTCTGTGTGAAGATGAGCTTGTCGTGCATGTTTGTGTGGATGGATGTCTGTGCCAGTTGCTTTTCACTGTGAACTGTGTGTGGAGCCACGCAAACACTGACTATTGTTTCTCTTTCTTTTACGTCAGCGGCCCCCTCCTTTAACAGGGCGTCTTCACGTCAAAAACGCAATAGTGAGTCACACACAAACACACACTCGACATGGTGAAGGGCTTTTATTCTATGCCAGTTTTTTTTCAAAAATGAGTGGTGTGAATCAGCCAGCTGCTAAACGCACTCACATATAACAGCCCCATGATGAGCACAGACAGATCACTCGTGTGTATGACGTGCTCTGTGAGTGAGACGCGTTTAGTTTCCCTTCATAAGATAACTCAAACAAGTGCTCAATCTGCCACGTGTTGAATTATCCACCGGGGAGCTTGTTTAGCTCAAAAATGAGTTATTAAAATCTGCATGAACAGTTTAAGAACATCTCACATACACAAACAAGCTGCCTCACTGTCTACTGTCTACATAGGGTACCTTCTAAGACAGCATCCTAACCTAAATGGAACTTTATAAGTAATATATATTTTTTTTAGTTTATTAGTAATTAACCTTATTTATTAACCTAGGATTTCCTTATTATATCAATTCAGTTGTAAAGATTACTTTATGCTAGTTAAAAATTACATAACTCAGTTTTTTGAAAATGTATTCATGTAACATGGTTGCAAACCGTGATAAAATACAAAGTTTTGCTAACACTTTATTAAATAATTCAGTTTCAAGTCTTATTTTGTACCATATTTGTTCAAAGTAGAGGTTAGAAAAGCCCTTATAATTTGATGTTCCTTATGCTTGCTTACAGTAATCTGTCCTCTTATAGTTATTTTTTTCTCGTTCTGTTTACCTTTCCTCCTCCTCCCTCTGTCTGTGCATCTTCACCTTTTATCTGCTCTATTCTAATGAAATCTTCCGTCTCCATAGTGACAGATCAGCCATGCTGCAAGGCATTGTATGACTTTGAAGCGGAGAACGACGGAGAGCTTGGCTTCTACGAGGGCGACGTCATCACGCTGACCAATCAAATAGACGAGAACTGGTTCGAGGGAACCGTGCACGGCCAGACAGGATTGTTCCCCTGCAACTACGTAGAGGTGATGGTGCCGCTGCGGCACTGATCACACACAAAACGGGAAGAGGAAGTGCAATGTCAGGTACAGGACAGGGAATAGGGGGACATTTGTGACTTCACTATAAGCACTTTGACCTCCTAAAAGAAATGTTGGATAATATATAGTACGAGTCTGAATTATTATTTGTTACTTAGCCTTCAGGTCCAGCATTTTAGTTCATCTTAGGAAACTCTAGCATTCCCCAAAGTACAATAAACATCACTGAGAAGATGTCAAAGATAAATCTGTTTTGAGAGTGTTCATTCTAGAGTCAAATGGATTTTATTTTCATATCAGTTTCCTATAATGATGTTACAAAGAAGTGTCTTCTGTTGGTAATCACTGACCTCTAGTGGCCACAGTTGTGTATAACACCTCATTATGCATTAATAATTAATTCAGAGTTTACTCTAACAACAAAACAAAAAGGAAGGTCAACAGAAAAATAAAATGGTGTCTTTACATGAGCACCAACAGGGATAGTTTCCTCAAAAATAGAAACTAAGTTTTAGTGTCTCACCCTCATGCTGTTCCAAACACGAACCAGAAGTACCAGTTTGTGTTTATGTACACAACAGTCATTTTTACTTTTATTTTTCTGCATGATACCACCCCTCGCTCTCTTTTCTAGAAAGGGGAACCTTTACAAATCCACTTCTGACCTGTACTTGTGTTTCTGAGAACTATAGTAGGACACACACAATCAAAAACCTCAGCTTACAGATATTAAAGTTCCACATGGATGTTGAGTTCTTGAAAGGTAAATTAAGTGCGTGCACCACTTTTGTTATTGTTTTTTTTTTTTTAAGCCTTTAAGCCTTTTTTTGTGTGCCTTCTGGATTATTATGGCTTAAATCTGTCTCACTTCCTCAAAGAGGGAAATCCGAAGTTCCTCTAGCCACTGATCTTGGTTCAGTTTCTATTTCTCAGGGAAAAGGTTCATCTGCTGTAATCCTGCTGTACAGATAAACTCACAGGGGCTCATTCATAATATTCAACATGTTTGGAACAAAACAAGACATTCTTGCCTAAAGTGCTGACCATTGAAATCTGTTGCCTTGCATAAACCGTACCAAACAAATGTTTACATGGTTTCTATATCTTTGTATTTGTGAATTTTGATAGTCTTTTCATTGCAATAATAATATTATTCAACTGTTTGTATGTTACTTTTTGATTTTGAAGATACAGTGTATAATCACTGCAAATATCAAGTACATACTTCCAATTTTTTTTTTAAAGGACAATCTTAGAATGATATCCATGCTCAGTAGTTTAGATGACAAAAGGAGAGATTGGACTGGTTAAGATTATCTAGCATTTTGGATCGGATTATATTTCAATTTTTATTTTTTTTTCATCCCTCTTTCCCATTCCTGAGATCTTGACAAAGGAATCGTGAAAACTGGGATCAGGCTGTAATCTGTCTAGAGTTACTGTAGTGGAAAAAAAAAAATAAAAAAATAAAAAAACACGGTAGAAAATTAGAGCTGTTGGAAAGCGTAATGTTCAATGTTGTGCATCATAATTGGTAGGTAGATAAGGATATACCATAGCATGTTCAGAAAGAACGATTTCAGCCATCACCTCCTTCGATGTGCCTTTTTACTCTTTTACTCATGTGATTACAGTTACAGTAGTCAGCAGATCTGATTTCATGTTATTCAGTAGTTTCATCCCGAAAGGAGCCAGTGTGATGAGTTTTTGTGAAGTATAAACGTCATTGTGTTTCAGGTGAGGGATGCTGGTCCTAGGTTTCAGGTTCGGGTCTTGCTCTGGTAACTCTTTTACCTCACACTGTAGTACTGTACTCTCAACCTCTTACATGCCCTCTGATGTTGCTTACACTACACTTAAAAGTACGTAATAATATTATATTATGGGTAGAATGTATTATATGTAATGGAAAACCTTGTTTGTGCCTCTTATTGTCCCTGGTTAACATTTAGACCTCAAATCTAAAAATATTTTTTAGAAAGTGTTTCAGAAAGAATGCTTCTTTGAATCAGTATTTCCTGCGTAATCCATGAGTGATTTATGTTTTGTTATAAAATTGTACAGGGTTAAGAGAACATTGTATATTTTAAATTTTAAATAAAGGTGGAAAACTATCAGTCTGTGTTTTCTCTTGGTCAGTGATCAGTTTGAGCAGGTTTCTCTCAGCAGTGAGTGTGAAGTAGAGAGAATGGACTGGAGCTGGAGTTGAGTAATTACAGAATGCTTTCGACAGTGAGGTCTTCATTTTTTATTTTTTGCTTCACTCAATATATCTCAGGTTTTGCGTCACTGGAATGGCACGTTAAAGGAATTGTTCAACCAATAAATGAAAATTGTCATCATTTACTAACCTCATGTTTTTTCAAAACCTGTATGAGATGCGTGTGTATGTATAGTATATATAAATTATAAAATGGTATAGCTTGTTATTTAACATTTAATAGTAATAAATGTTTTAATAATATCAATTTTGTTAAATATTAGAGCAAAGAACCACTATTTTATATCATACTGTTTAAACAGTAATTTATATAGGCTATTTTATAATTTTGTGTATCGTAACACCTGAATATAAACATTGTTATTAATACAATAATGTTATTTATAATATAAAAGTTATTAATGTAATGTCATAGCTTTTATAATTATATTTCTAATAAATTATATAATTTATAATATACTTAACTAACCTACAGCTCTAACGGAATTACAGTAAAATTAACTCTTATCTTCGAAATAGACATTAATATACGAGCAGTATTATAACCTTACAATTATACTTTTCACCAAAAAAATGAGAGATTTCTGCCTGCGGGTCATAATGTAGTCACTCGGGTGAGCTGCTGAATGCCATCCATCTCTCACCCAGAGAAGGCGTGTCGTTTCCCTGGAAGTAACATCATCCAGCAGCTCTTTGTCCCGCTGCTGTGTGTGTGTCAGTACCGGGCTGAGCTGCTCGAGTCATGGCGGCGGCGCCCGCGAACCCCCGCTCCGGGAGCCCGAGAGCGCAGCTGCCGCCCTGCTATTACGAGGGATACCTGGAGAAAAGAGGAGCGAAAGAGAAGGTAAGCGGCTGTTATTACGTGTCAAACACTTGATCAGATTATATCATCACGCGCAGCGGCGTATCATATTGTGTGGATATGGGCGAGGTTCGCATGGATCAGCTGTCTGAACCTTATTTCGTTTGCCAAGTGACCACTCAAATGTTGATTGTACATTTTATTGTAACCTTCATGGATGAATGAGCCGGTGTAGCACAAATCATCAGAACACTGGTGTCTCTCTAGCGTTATGCCGCTGTCTGAAAGCTCTTTAAATGCCATAACTCATATTTGAGCTGTTTCTTCTGTTTGGTGCTTTAAATTGTCGGCAGCTACTCTGGTAATGGACACATCTTAATGCAAACCACATGCAATCGGAAGTGTGTGCTTATATAAATATGATCCATCACGTGTTTTAATCCTCAAGCATTCATTCATTCATTCCCTCACATTCTCTTGCTGCATTGCATCTATCATGTTACATGCAGATCCGAGTTCACTGTTATCTGCTGCAGACTGTTTAATCTTGTCAATTGTAATTTAATATGATAGATTGGGATTGAATTATCCAGTCTTTTGAAAGGCTTCATAAGTGGTGCATGACTTCTACCAAGTGCACATTTGCAGATTCTGTTTTTATGTAACTTTGATACGCAAAAGTTAATAATAAATACTGTAGGTTAGAAATCATTAACATACCGACCTTACTATCAATGCATAATGCAAATTTTAGTGAACCGAGTTAATACTGTGCAAAATAAGTGTTTGATTTTATTGACTTCATTTATATCAGCAATATATCATCCATAAAAATTTGCCTTTTAAGTATCAGCATTTTCGATTGGTCTGTATTTTATTATAACATTCTTTATAATATAATTTGTTCTATTATAGTGCATTATATTTTCTATATATCTAGACAGATGGATACTTTAGAAAGTGTGTAAAACTCTGAATATGCAATAATATTTACTAAACAATAAACAAAGTGCAGACAAATATTTTACGTATTCTTTGTGATTAGTGAATAAAATGTAATCTTCTCTTGAAGTAACCAAATGAATTTTAACCAAATTATATTACATTGTATTTTCTATTTTTATCTGTAATATATGTGCACCGTAGGCAGTATGTAAAACTCTGAATATGCAGTAGCTGTTAAACAGCGCAATGTACTGACAAATATATTTCAGTTCTAAGCTAAAATATTACCCAAAGCGAAAATGTGTTGACAAAGAGAGCCACTTACACAAATGAGTCCCAAACCGCATATTCAGGAGGGAATATTCAGAGGGGTTCAGGTGCACCGTGTGTAGGGGGGGTGGGTCTCAGATTTAGGACAGCTGTGCTCCGGGTTGGTGTGTGTTTGTGTGTGTGAGAGCCGTGCCCTGGGGAGCCATGAGCTGCCACTGAGATCAGGATTGAGCCAGACAGAGCAGAGAATTACAGACAGAAGAGCAGTAATCTATGCAGAGATGACTGCCATTTACTGCGCTGTCAGAACATTAGCATGTCAAAATTATGTGTTAGAGCCCTGAACAGACATTTAACCAACCAGAAAGAGATGATTTGTCACTTTTGTGTCTTTATATAAATGCCCAAATATAATGCAAATTAGTTGACATGCAGATCTTATATTTACTTATAGAACAGATATAGAAATATCGCTTCTGTTCTCTCTGGATGCAGGTTGCTCGGCGTTTATGGACCTGTTTATGTGGAAACACGCTGTACTTCTTCAACACCACTAAGGACACAAGTGTAAGTGACATATTCAGGGACTGGCAACCCATACAGCTGTTTACAACATACAATCCTATATCAGTCTGAGAAGCATTAGGATCTAGATCTAGAAGGACATTTTTCTGCAAATCCCCTTCAAGTCTAAAGTCCATCGTAACCTTATCTCAATAAGCGCAGTCAGCCATGTGAAAGCAGATGGTTAAGAGTTTTATCAGACTCTACTTATTGTGGTTTCAGTATTGATTTTAATTCTGAACCCATCAGATAGCAGTTCAACCTCTTTAACCTCAGCTGTGGATGGGAAGGGGGTGGGGGGTTGAGTAACATGCAAAGTTTGCTGAAGAATCACACTGTGTGGGAGTGTAATATTTACATAGATGTTCACGGAATGTGATCACTTATAAAGTGTGTTCATTCTGGTGTGTTATTTTGAGTTGTGTTTTTAATATTAATAGAATAGTTCACTTCATTCACTCACCTTCATGTCGTTCCAAACCTGGGTTATTATTCTTCCAGGAAACACAAAATGAGATCTTAGGCAGAATGTCCAAGCTACTGTTTTTCACTGAACAGTCGTGTGATTTTCTTGTATTTATATATGTTTTTGTATTTTCCCACCAGAAAAAGTATGAACCATGTGAATTGTGTAAATCAGAGAAAAATGTTATTTTAAATTGATTGATTGTTTACAATAATTTACTCCAAAACAAAAGACCTTTATAGTTTAACATTTGAAAGCAAAAAAAATAAAAAATTAGTATTGTAATTTTATTGTGTTCTCTAAACTGCTATTAATAATAATAATAATAATAATAGTAGTAAACAGTCATTTTTACTGTACAATAGTATTATTGCAATTGTAAATTAATATTATATATTTAATATAATAACAATGTATTATTTGTTTCATTTTTATAATTTAAATAATACAAAAATATATTACCATTTATTATTATTCAAACCTGATTTTTTTAATATAAATATTTATTAATAGAATTTAATATTATTTTAAAAATTAAATAATATACATTAGAAATTCTGCACAAAATCTCTCTTTTGTGTTTCACAGAAATCAGTCAGGGTTGGAAAGGCATTTTTGGGTAAACTGTTCCTTTAAATGCCGCTCTGCGTATATGTGTTTTCTGATTAGTATGTAGAGAAGTTGGATCTGAGTGGGTTTGTGTCTCTTATCGATGACCCAAGTCGTGATCGGAATCTGGAGGCAGCCAGACTGAACCTCCGGATGAAGGATGGAGAAATCAAACTCACTGTGAGTATCAGATGTCTGTCAGTATGCATGCATCTCATTCCTCTCATGCCCTTAATCTCAGTCTCGCACACACAGACCGTCTGCTGTGTATTGCACACTGAATAGCAAAAGCTTTCTTAAAACGATAAGCTCCAGGTTGAATGCGTGGTCAGTCACACTCCAAATACATCTCAACCTTCACTCACTCCTGTTTGAGCAAATGTGAGTCTTTCAGTCTTCACAAACATGGAATTTACCTTTGACACACTAAAGAGAGTTTCGCTTTCACAGGCCACTATTTTACTCATGTTTGTGCTCACCACATCTGATGCCAGTTATAACACTTCCACAAAGCTCCAGGTCATATTATGGTCAGGTCAAGACTAAACAGCACTTACTGTACAGTGAAGGATCCCTATCAGTCTTTGCTCAGGAAACCCTCGGCTTATTCTGCATTCAGAATTAGGGCCGATCAGAGGCTAGAGTGATTATACAGAGATTACCACCACAGAGAGGCACGAAAACACTGTACTTCGATACATCCTCTTACAGACCCCATGAGCAGCCCTTCCATACCTCAAAAAAAGTGTAAATTAAAACAAAAGTCTGGGGTCAGTAAGATTTTTTAATGTTGTTGAAAGAAGTCTAACCAAGGCTGTATTATTTGATCAAAAATACATTAAAAACTAAAATATTGTGAAATGTTATTATTCTTTGTTGAATAGAAAATTCTAAAGAACAGCATTTATTTGAAATGGAAATCTTTTATTATTAACATTATAAATTCTTTACTGTCACTTTTGATCAATTTAATGCGTCCTTGCTGAATAAAAGTATTGATTAAATCAATAAATGTAATGGAGATCTAATTGACTGTGAGGTATTACATGTCTCTAATGTAATACAGTAGTGAAAGGAAATATTGGATTGAATGATAGTTATTAATAACATAATTAATGTCAATGTCTCTCTTTCTTCTCAGGCTCCAAATCTGGAGGCGCGTGAGCTGTGGAAAGGTTTTCTCTACTCTGTCGTAGATGTAAGTTCAGTCAAATGAGGAAATGTTTTTTAACAGAAATTGACATAAATTCTTTATTCTCATAGGTGAGTTTATGCCCTTACATAAAAGGGCAGAATGCTAGTGAGAAAGCGCGAGCATTTTGTTATTGCACACTAAAAACAGGTCAAGTTTTGTATGTCAATAAACACTTACAGCTTCTCCTGCAGAACAATGAATTCCGATCAGACTCATTCTTTTTAGCACGTAGTGCTGAATAATACTGTTGTTCTGTGTTTGTTAATGACATCTCAGACCTTTGAACTGCAGGGTTTGAGTTTTATAACCAGGTTTAAACAATGCAATAGATGCCTTTGTTTCTTTGGGTTTAGGAAGGATTTGTTATGAAAGTAACAAAAGCTTTTTGGGAAAAAGGATTATAATGGGCTATTTTAGATTACTTGTTCTTTATTTTATGCTCATTTTTTAGACTACTGTAGACTTTGTTAAATCTAATATTGTTGATAGTTTTGTGAATGTTTTTTCAGATTTTAATTTTTAACTTATATTATCTATTTTATAATTAAATCAGTTTATATGAATGTTTTTGTTGGACTTTAGATGTATAATAAAGTCGATTTTCCATCCATCATAAAACATGACCAGGTATTATAAAAACTATTTATTAGCATCATATCCACCATCTCTAGTTCAACCCCACCAAAACACCTCCCACACGCTGCTTTAGTGATCCTGCTCACTTGTTTTTAATAGATAAAGAGATCAGAGTCCCCATGCATACAGCGTCACTATGGACTGTATATTTAACCGTGCAGATTAGAATGACATATGCTTTGGGTTTGATTCCAGCTGGCTGTGCCCACGTCTCTCACCCTGCTGCCCGGGCAGCTGCACATGCTGAAAGAAGTCGTGGAGAAAGAAAAAATGCGTCGAAAGGCACGCGTGTCTTCCAGAGCCCCCTCGTCCCCCCTCTCGCTCCCGCTGGTGGGGGAAATACCTGCGTGAGTATCTGTTTATGTGAGCGAGTGCGTTTGGGTGGAGAAGGTTCATAGATGACATTCTTGACTGTCTGAGTGTTTATACATAGCTAAAACATCACTCTTAATATTGCTCTTATAGAAGTAGGGCTGGTATTTTTAAACAATTTTGCCTGCCTTATAAAACAGATGAAAAATGTGTCCTACCCAGTAATAAAAATAAACAATAACAACAATGTAAAACTAATTTCATATGTCAAACTCAAATAAATGAGATGTTTTAGGGATTATCCTATCTTCATTTGGATTTTTTTTTTGAAGGTGTATGTTTTATGAGGTATGTGCACTGTGGCTGATGTGTTATTTATAACTTCTCATCTATTTACAGACTAATATTGTCATGTCTTGCCATGTTAAAATAACACTCCAAACTAAAGTTGGCTGTGATTAGATTATTTTATTTTATTTTATTTTGTTCTCTATTTGTAGATTGTAATTTTTAGGCTTTTTTTAACCAAAATGTTATTATACTTAACTGAATAATCTGATTCTTAGTGGATACTTGAGACAAATGCTAATGAAGTTGTGCTTCTGTGTTATTTGGCAGGTGTTTCAGGCCTGTGTCTCGTACTGAAGCTGAGGTGCTGTTAGAAAGACATCCAGACTGCGGGAACATGCTGCTCAGACCAGGCCGAGACGGATCTTCACTCGCCGTCACCACACGACAAGACCTGAATGGGTAAAAACACTGAAACGGCTCTCTGTCTCTCTCTCTCTCAGTATGATTTATTCCTATCATTGAGAGCATTAACCTCCAAAAATACACTTTGGCTCTGTTCTATAATCTAGTAAGATGTCTTGCTGTCGACTGTATACATAGGCATCTTAAACCACATAAAACCTCATTAGTCACTAATTAGATGTTCTTAATAGATAGCAACTCTGAACACTACACAAATAATGCTCATGAAATGTAGTACACATGAATCTGGACTCCAGTTAATTCCAGTAGAACATAAAATATACAAAGCATATATAGTTGACATTTCATTTGATCTGATCTGGCAGCTTGGATTGTCTTCCACTGAGGTTTGTGCAATGTATTCTTTAGGACAATTCATTATGAAATCAAAAGTGCCTGTTGTGACATCATCACTTGATTTCATTATGACTCCATAAATTATCATAATGACATGCTGCTGGATTTCATTTTGACCAAATGAATAGACGTGACTGAATTTTCCTTTATTATGTAATTGTTACTGGATTTCCACTTAATTTCACTGGATCAGTGTTACTTTGGTGTTATGTACTATTATAGTATTTTATAATATTTTTAATTTACTTTTATTTTTAAATTTCGTTTTCATTTTAATTTTAGTATTTTTATTTTTAGTATTTTTATTTAGCTTTATTTTAATTTCAGTTTTAGTAATTTTAGTACTTAAATTGTGTCATTGTGGACAAGGACGTGTATTTTGACTATTTAGATTTTTTTATTTCAAATAATGGGGGGAAAAATAATAGTTCGAGTTAACAATAACAACATTGCACTGGATGTCATTGGTACACATCAGAACAGAGTCATGTATTATTAGTCTCTCTTCTCTGTTTCAGATCAGTGTTCAGGCATTACAGAGTGACACAGAAGCAGCAGGGTGGTTACATCATCGACGTGGAAAACCCAGTATGTGAAAATGTCTTTCTCAATAAAGGGAATCTGTGTGAAAACATCAGCCTTGGGGAAATCTCACTCCTCTTATTCTTGGTCTCTTCCTGCAGATCCCTTGTCCCACACTGCATGATGTCATCAATGCACTGATGGAGAAAACTGCCGGGACTCTTCAGCCCTTTATATTAGAAGAGCCTTATGAGGAGAACATCAGTACGTCACAAACACGCTCACACATGTACTGTATATGCTCACAATCTGTGCATCTACATTGTTGAGTCTGGCCATAAAATAACACATTCTGAATTCAGTGTTCAAATTTCCTTTTCCTGTAGCGTTTGTGTCTTCCAACGATGAGAATGGAGAGCGAACCCTGCACTCTGCTCTCTCTGGACCTCTTTCTCGTGCTCCATCACTGCCGCCTAAACAAGGTACCACACATCTCATGCTCCACAGCTTCACACAACTACATCTGCTGCCATTTGTTCATATTTTGAGATTGCTGCAGCGTCATATGATTTAAATGGTACAAGAGCTGCTAACTAAATGGTCAAATAGTGACTTTTATAATGAATTGTCTGTTATGTCAGTTTCAGTGCCTCTGCCAAATAACATGCAGGAACAGTTACACTTGAATGCTGTAGTGACTCTTGTTGCAAAAGTATGAAACAAGTCTCAATCTGTGTGTTTGAGCAATTTGTGTAGGAATGTGTGGCTTGTAGGAATTGCACAACCCTGGGAGATGTTGCTGGCTGTCTGGAAACACTAAATGCAGGGCTGCCCATGCTTATAAGTCAATGTGAACTAGTGAATGCTTTTATCCAGATCAATATACAGTACAGTTTGCCTATGTCCACCTCAGATTCTCTTGACTAAGTGAGTGAGTTTGTATGTGTGTGTTCAGTAGGTACAGACAAATGGTCTCTGCGGTCACAGACGAGATCTCCCAGTTCCTCACCAAGATCCGTTTCCCCACCTGGCTCCCCGTCCAACTCCATGAGAAGGCTTGTTCTGTCTCCCTCACCGCTCTCTCAGTGTAAGACCCCAAGGGCATTTTCTAAACGGCTCCAAAACTGTTTATCATAAAATTTCAATGGACAGCATTTTAGGGGGTTTCTGATTTTTATTGTGTTTTCCAACATATGGACTCAAATAGCCAGAAAGAATATCAATAATATGAAAATCTTGGAAGGAAAAATATAATAAATATAATTGAATAATATATTTTAAATTGTATGAATACATAATATAATTTTTAAAAATAATAATTACATTTTTAAGAAATTACTTTTTTTCAGCAAGGATGCATTAAATTGCTCAAAAGTGACAGTAAAGAAATTCATAACATTACAAAGATTTCTATTTCAAATAAATGCAGTTCTTTTGAACTTTCTATTCATCAAAGAATTGTGAAAAACTGTTTCCACAAAAATATAATAATAAATGTTTCTTGGGTGCCAAATCAGAATATTAGAATGATTTCTGAAGGATCACGTGACACTGAGTAACGATGCTGAAAATTCAGCTTTGTATCAAATTGCAAATTAAAATATATTAAAATAGAGTTTAAATTGTTACAATATTTCACAATATTACTGTTTTAACAAAACTTTTTGATCAAATAAATGTAGCCTTGGTGAGCATAAGACACTTTTTTTAATAGCATTTCTTAAATCTTTGAACAGTAGTGTATATTGTTTTCCGATGTGCACTTTTGTCTCAGGGACCCCAAACATACAGAAAGTAAAATCAATATAAACAGAACAGGGTGAAAATATGACTGTATATTTAAAAGATGACTAGGAAGTTTTCTTGCCATCAGGTCTAACAGACGAGCTCAAACAGAAGCTGGAGAAGAGACGGACCAGTCAAGAGTGATTTCCTCCTCGTTTCTCCCCACCCTTCGTCGTCTCATTCTTCCAGTGCCTTCCAATAAAGACTGATGTCCCGTTGAACAGACAGGACTCCCTCTAATCGACATTCTTCCCTCAGTGTGACTGAAACAATGCCACTTTATTTGGCATAATCAATGACACAAGAGCCGAGGTCCACCAGCATATCCTGCCTCATAATAATGCTGTCACAGAATGATGCAGTTTCCTTTGAGATTGTTGTAATTTAAATGGGAAAAGTCTGAGCCAAGATTCTCGATACCTCTTACACTCTCTGTTCTATTAATTATTAGACATCAACACTCAGGTTTAGACTGACAAAACCATGAGTCGAGAGCGCATTTCCACACATTTAAGAAAGAAGCACATCAAACTTGTCTTAAAATGAAGGACTTTTATTACTGGTTTTAATCAAACACTAACTGTGAACTGGAGAGAATTTATCTATAAGCTCAGATGAATGTGAATCTGGTGATGTTTAAGGTAGGGTCCAAAATTATAAACTGGTTTTAGCTGGTTTCCCAGCCTGACCAGATAAAAAAGTTGTCAAAAAAACTCTAAAACCAGCCTGCAAAGCAGCTATTAGAAGGCTGGAAGAGCAGCTAAAACCAGCCATACAACTTATATATATATTTCCTTAAACAGAAATAAAGCAGTTTATGGCCATTAGGAAATATTTGTGGCCATAAAAATTGAGAGGTGTGTCATAAAGTTAATTTTTGACCCTGCTTCCTAGTGTCTCAGTAGATCTGCTAGTATGTTTTGAAATGTGTATGATGCTTTAGGACACATTTGCAGGGGAAACGTCCAAGTCTATATGAAGCAGGTTTTGCGCTCATAAAAAATGGTATTTGAATATAAAGGACAATTCAGCCTTCTAGAGGTGAGACTTTGTCAGATTTGTAAGCATTTAGTTTGATAGGTTGTGAGACCGTTGCATTTGTGTCATTATATCATTATCAGTTTTATGAACATGCATGGTGCTACTGTGACTTTGTAGATACGTCATGTGATGTTAAAATCATGTTGTTATTTAGAACTGTGATATTTATGGGAATTAAAGGGAAGGTTTTGTAGAATTCACCCACTGTTCTAGTTTTACATGTTGTGAACTGCGTTTGATCGTTGCCCACAGCTCTTTAGCGGCACTGAAAACAGTCGGACCAGGAGATCTTCCGTATTCTCTCTGTGGTGAGCATATAACGTTACCTTTTGATAATCGACTAGAAGTTCAGGAGAGTCTAGTTCAAGTAAGAAAAAAAAACTAACTTAGAGGGGATTTTCTTTTTTGCTGGGGCGATTGTTTTTATGTTATAATGGACTGTTTTAGAGGAAGCTTAGCTAATATACAAGTAAAACATAAAATACTTTAAACTATTTATTTATTCGGTAAATATCCGGTTATTTGACAATATCACAAGGGGTTTATCGCAAAATAAATCTCTTCAGGAGAGGTGAAACTGAATCCTGTCAGGAACACCAGAGGGCGTCAGTAACTACGCCTGCAACTCTTACCTCAGCCGTTCATACCTGTAAAACGATTCGTAATACACGGATTATGATTTATTTCACATGTTATGGGTCTTTCCTGCTATGCGGTTTTGGCTTCAGTGTTGGAAGTGTTTTTTTTTTTTTTTTTTTTTTTTTTTTTTTGCATTCTACCAAAATAGTGACATATTTAACTATTAGGAATGCATATTGGTCAAGCTCGGGGACTCAAAAAATAATAATTATGGGTAGATTGTTCAGACACTGGCCATGAAAATATTTCACCCAGTTAGGGACATATAGATAGTTATCACAACATGTTAAAAATGTGAATGTTAAACAATAATGACCTTTTCTTGGATAGCATATGTCCCTTTAAAAAAAAAAACAATAACAAAACAATAATTGATGAATAGAATATGTCTTAATTATTAAGAACAGGTACTTTTTGTGCCAATTTTTGCCTATAGGGATTGATTAACAAACAAACACAAAAACCATCGCAAGAAGGAACAGTAATGGTCAGTGATGCCATTTTTTGTGTTTTTTATTATGATGATAATTATGACGGAAAAAATGGATGCTGCGTTAATTGTATTAAATAGTTTTATATTTCCAAGCTCAGCCTAGTGGGTGTTTTTTTTTTTTTTTTTTTT
The DNA here is from genome assembly GCF_018340385.1 of Cyprinus carpio. Lineage (NCBI taxonomy): Eukaryota > Metazoa > Chordata > Actinopteri > Cypriniformes > Cyprinidae > Cyprinus > Cyprinus carpio. Next base: position 24,152,872 of record NC_056573.1, on the reverse strand, counting down.
TTTTTACCTTCAAGATCGAGTTCTGTACCAGTGACCTGGGAGCTTAAGGGTTCTGCACAGTATATAGAAACTTATTTGCTATATACACTAAATACTATTTATTATATTAGAATTTCCACTGTTCAAAAAAACTCTACGGAATGTTGTAAACTGTTGTAACAAAGGAAATCAAGAAATGTATCTCTTTTGTTTACTACATCACTAGATTTTCTTGAACATCAGACCAGAAAACACAATACAGCCTCTCCTACACTATTCTTTCTACAACACACACACAATATCTTGCTGACACTTGTAGTGACTTGCACTACAGCATGTTCTCTCTCTCTCTCACTCTCTCTCTTCTCCAGTAGAAGAATGTCTTTGACTTCACACTGCAGGATCTGAGCAGTTTAATGCTCTCTCACACAAAGCAGAAGACACCATGAGATCCATTCAGTGCAAAGCCACGACTCTCACACTCTGCTGCCTTTGAGACTTAGACAACTTTTGATCTGTTCTTCACCGGAGGGCTGGAACTGTGAGTGTGTGTGTGTGTGTGTGTGTGTGTGTGTGTGTGTGTGTGAGAAGAGGAACCACTCATGCGGGCACAGGAGAACTGAGATTCTAACTGAAAATTTGGTTGCATGGTGAGTTGCTGCTGACCCATATTTTTCAGCCATTGCTGCATTTAAATTTTATTTTCAGAGGAACTGAGAACCGTATTGAAAAGAACACAGTTGAAACAGCTGTTGTGAGGTTTAAAGAGGCATTCACTGATCACACACTTTTCTTTTAATGTGTTGATGTGTAAACATCACTAATTAAAAATTAGATTTTGGTATCATTTGTGATGTCCTTATGCTGTCTGCTTGTGTTATTCCAATGTTATTCAAGAATTATGTATATACTACTATTGCATTTTATTGTTTTGAATTAGATGTCATTATTATTTCTTCAAATGTAGTTTTAATTGAAGTTTAAGTAGTAATGTGCTTTTGCCATTATTAGTTTATTTCAGTTTCAGATTTAGTAATTTAATGCTTAACTTATTTTCAGCTATTTGTCAATGCAACATTTTTTTTAAATTTTCCATTTAAATTTAAATTTACATTTTTAAGTTTAAGTTTTTCATCTAATATTTACATTTTATTTTATAGTTTTAGTTAACATTAAATAATTAAATACGGTTAACAACACTGTAAATAACTCTGTACAGTACTTAAAAAATACCATCATGTATTGTCCAATAATGCTATATTTGTATTATAATAACTTGGTGGGTTTTGCCAGGTTAATGCAGGAAATAAGTTCTGTGACCACTGAAAGTTTATGATTCTTAAACATTTTGTTTTATCAAGATAATCTCCACAGATGAGCACAACTTTTATCGCCAAGCCTAATCGTAGTTGGTATAAGTAGAAAGCTAAAGTTGTAAAGTTTGGGCTAGAATAATTTGCAAAAGCACAATTCTAAACAAAAAAAATCTGTAAAAGTGGACAAGTGAGTAGATGAGTTTACATAATTACATTTAAAGTCCCAACAACCTCTGTAGTCCTATTTAGCTGCTTCTCAGCAGCCACCTTTTTCAAGACGCATAAAAGCTTAAAATAAAATCACAAGTGAGTATTACTGTTGTATTTTATGTTGTAAAATAAAACGTGAAAATATCTTCAGCTTATGTTATTTCAGGTATTTAGCAGAAAAAAAAAAAAACTGATGATGGAACTGGAGGTTAAAAAAAAAGTCAAATCTTTGTCCCTGGATTTTAGGACTCATTCCGGCAGCATGTTATTTAAGATAAACTACTAGCATACTACTCTTATTTGTGGTATTCCTAGTATGCTATTCAGAATTCCAGTCAATGTTTTTGACATAGTGGCACAAAAATCACACTTCAACTTGTCAAAGTGATAAAATACACTGAATAAGTATATGATTTGGATAAAATTAATAAGATTTTGTGTGTGTGTGTGTATATGTATATATTTTCACAATGCCTTTGATGGTGTTTTGAAGTAAGAAACCTGTTTGAGGGCAGATTGAGCTAACCTGCGCAGTTTCTGAAAATGACTTCCTTATATGGGTGTCCTTAGACATAATATGATTCATTTAAGGGATTAAAAAATATTTGACTCATGTTGTATCTTAAAAACTCCCAAAAGGTGCAATTTAGGGCTGGTAGTGTGTAAGGTTGTGGTAATTATAATTGGCCTATATTAGCATCTATTAGGGTAGGAAGTCCCCTTGATGATTTAAAAATAAGCTTGTGTGTACATGTGCATGTTATGGTGAAATATGAGCGGTATCTGATGAGATCAACGCTCATGCTACAGCTCATCTCTCTTGACATGCCATAATCATGCTCTCAGTCAGCATTGTAAACAACCGCCATTGCAATCAAATGTTACAATACAGACATTCTGTCGAAATTAGCAGCTCTGTCTTTACTTACAAAGGGTTACTGGTTTTAATAGGACAGGATAGGGTTTGATTGACTGGTTGAAACCCAAAACTTGTCATGCATTTACATTTACTCCCTGTCATTAATATATTGTACAGTACATGCAAGTACTAAATTTAAGCACATAATTTTTTTTCTGCATCTGCAAAAATATTTTTTGTCTGGAAGGCAATAAAATGGATAGATATATACTTACATGCCACATGTATATAGAGGTTATGGGTTAGTAAGCAACTTCCTAGCAAAAGCAGGTTGCAAAATGATGGGTTTGTTCATCCTGTTTCTTCATCACGTCAGGTAGTTAGCAACAGCTTTCAGACAATAGATATTTCCTGGGAGTTTTTATCAGTCTGTCATCTTTAACAAGATCAGAATGAGAGATTACTTTTTAAATACTTTTTAAAATAACTTTTCAGATTGGGCATCTGTGCGAATTACTTGTGAAAACTGTTCTTGAGGTTTTTAAGACATATCATAGGATGTGGTGGGGGCTTTTTTTATGTTCAGTCATTCTGTGGCTTGAAAAGCAGAACTGTATGTCTCTGTCAAGGTCCTAGAGCAGCAAAAGCTTTCATCCTCTTCATTAGCATCACTATAGCAGTGGCAGAAATACTGCTGCCAGCACCCCTGCCTGTTCACACTCTCTCTCTCTTTCAGATGGTCTCACAGGGTTCTTTGCTGAAGAGTGTTCTTTGCAGCTGAAGTCATATATCTCAGTATGGAAGCACTCCAGACTGAAACGAGGGAGAAGCAAGGATGAGGAAACTCTGACAGACAGACGACACAGGAATCTAGCACTCGCACAGTCTTTAGACCAAAGTCACGGACTGATTTTTTTTACTGAAGTGCTGTATGATGTTTCTGCTGGGTGTTCTGTGCGTGTTGTGCGTCTGGAGTCCGGCAACTCTGACCGGTGGATTGGGATCCACACCGAATACCATACCTCGCAAAACAGTGCCAGTTAGTAGTAAGTTGACTTTATGATAATTATGTTTGGACATCGTTACAAAATACCATGTACTTTGGTACTTTGATGTTAAGTGGTCTCAGAAAATATTAGGGCTCCTAAAAATTAGATACAAAAATATATTAAATCAAAAGGTGGCATCTGCAACAATTTGTGTAAAAGCCATGGTATACCTTGGTGCTTGGTGTTCTATTTACATTTTCATATATCAAGGTGCTTTAATTAAAAGGTAATGTGCTTTAAAAAATATTATGGTATTACTATACCATGATAGTGTCCAAAATAATATATATATATATTTTTTTTCTATTGCAGGCCAGTATTTTCATTGGAGTAACATTAGATTTATTTATGTAATTATTAATTTATTTTTGTATATATATTACAGGACCATAGTTCTTTCTTCAAACAACATTTAGTTGTTCTGTGTGTGACGTCCAGTTTTGGCAAACGTTAGCTACTCCTGCCCTTGACTGTGGTCTTCATGTGTTGCTAGGTAATGGAGGACGTTTGTTTCGTGAGGAGGGTGTTTGGAACTACACCACTATGCTTCTGAGGGAAGATCTCAACATGCTCATCCTGGGTGCCAGGGAAGCCATTTTTGCCCTTGATCTTGATGACATTACAGTCAAAAAGGCCAAGGTGAGGTCTTAAATGCATATTTACATACACGTCTTATGCCACGATTCAATTTGTTTGCTAAGTCATTAAATATTACTCTGTAGCCAGTTTTTAAATTTATTTATTATTATTTTTATTTTTATTTTTGTATATAGAGATGATGGTAAATTGTATTTATTCTCCACAGGTGTATTGGCCAGTCACAAATAAGGAGCAAAAAGTCTGTTCCAATAAGGGAAAAGATGCTGCAGTGAGTTTTCACATCTTTTGTGCTTTTAATATATGTTTTTATTATGAGTGGGCAGAATGCAGTTTATTAAAGCTTTAAGACATTTTTCGGTAAAATGTTGAATATCTTAGCAAAATGTACTTTTCAAAACACTCTTTTCATGGGATAATTTATATTTTTTACATAAATAGAAAATGTGTCATATGCATGGATTTGCTCTGCATGAATTTCATAATTTATACAATTATCAAGGATACTAGATGGTTAAGGATGTTTTAAGACTGTCTAACCAAAGCAACATGCAAGAAAGTGATTCCTCTTCTTATTGATAACTACAGCAGATATCAACAGATAAAAATCAAATACTAAGTAAAAGCCAATACCAATGAAAATGCAGATTCTAGGAACATGCAGGAAACTGTTTGGTTCTGCTTGTGCTTGGTCAGATTTTTTCACATCACGTCACATCACTTATTAGTGCCCCTTGATCACATTGTTTGTTTTTTCTTTAGAATGATTGCAAAAATTATATCAAAATTCTTCATAAAAGAAACGATGACAGAATGTATGTTTGCGGAACCAAAGCCTTCATCCCAACCTGTGACTATATGGTGAGTCTCATTAAGTATTAGTGACTACAAATGTAAAATGTGCAGTATAAAGTGTTTTATGTTATGTTTGTTGCATGTTATTCTCTTAGTCCTATGCAGATGGCAATCTGATTTTAGAGGGCAAACAAGAAGATGGGAAGGGGAAATGTCCCTTTGATCCTTCTCAGCGATACACATCAGAGATGGTTGGTAGGTACTGCCTCTTCATTTATAATATTGCCAGTTAAAGTTATATTCTTATAGACCAGAGTGTGACACTAACAACACCAAGGTTATGGGTTCCAGAAAAAGCAAGAAATGATAAAAGAACATGTGTACCTTGCAGTGTCACTTTGGATAAAAGCATCTGCTAAATGCATAATTGTAAATGTCTTGATAGTTATAATGAATCACACTGTTTCAAAAGTATAGCCATGACATATAATGGAGTTACTTTGGTGCCAGTAGTTTTCAGCATCATCAATCTCTTGTTTTTTGTCTATTGCAGATGGAGTACTGTACTCTGCAACTTCAATGAACTTCCGGGGTTCAGAGCCAGTTATGATGCGCAGCTCAGAGGAATCCATACGAACAGAGTTTGCGAGCACCTGGCTCAATGGTGAGATCCAATAAAGATGACACCTAACCAAACCTCCAACCCCAGTATGGTCAAAAACAGCCAGAACATATTAGCAAACTCATCGTAGCACCCTTGCAACAAACCAAAACAGGTTTTTACAGGCAAACACCACTACATTTTCTTTAGAAAATGTCAACAATTTTTTCCCAATATGATTTTTTTTTTAGTCAAAGATTTTGTGCACTTAATGACTATTTAGTACTAATATACTATTTGTAGCATTTCCATTAGTTTTCTTGGTTGGTGCATTCAAAACCTGCATTTTTTTTTTTTTTTTACCAGTTGCCATGCAGATTTTGAATTCTACTTTTCATTGACCATCAATATAAAATGCCCACATAATGGGTTTTTTATGCCATCTACTTGCAAAGCAATCAAGCCTGGGTACTGAAGTCCAAAGGCTTGATAATGCAAATATCTAACCAACCAATCATGTGACAAGAAGCCAATGTATAACAGCAGTTCAGTTGTCATTAACACAAGTGTATAATAGAACATACTTTCACTGTGGAGTGGTTTGAGTGTCTGCTGATGACAGTCATTTACAGAGAATGTTGCGAAAACACACACACACACACACACACAAAAAAAACAGCAGTGATTGTGGGTGAAAATGCCTTGTCGTGGACAGGAAGGTGAAATATGTTTGTTTTTTTGTCATTTAAGAACCAAATTTTATCCACATGGCCCATATACGTGAGGGAGATTCAACCCCTGAAGGGGACGATGACAAGATCTATCTGTTCTTCAGTGAGACAGCAGTGGAATATGACTCATACACCAAGGTGGACGTCTCTCGAATAGCTCGTGTGTGCAAGGTGAACTGCCTTGGAGTAATATTTATGTGAATGAGCCGTACTGAGAATTTCCTGTCTGTACTACATATTATATCAGTGCAAAATGTCTTTTTTTTTCCTCTCAGGGAGACTTGGGTGGGCTGAGGACGCTGCAGAGGAAGTGGACTTCATTTCTAAAAGCAAGGCTCGACTGTCCCATTCCAAACAACAACCTGCCGCTTCTGGTCCAGGATGTGTTCCACTTGTGCCCCGGCAACTGGACCACCTGCGTGTTTTATGCTGTCTTTACCTCACAATTGTAAATTTGTGATCTTTTTGTTAAACTTTGAAAACAGCATCCTTGAGCATCTTGATTGCTTACTGCCTCAAACAAATCTTGTGTTCTCCCAGTGAACTTAATTGATGGTGTCAAGTCACCTTTATTTATTTATTTATATATATATATATATATATATATTGCTATATGCAATACAGATGGTTTCAAACCAGCTTCACGGACAGTAATGAACAAGAAAATAGCAGAATCAATGACACAAACTTCCTCAGATATGAGACCAATCCAAATTCTACAGTAAAGCAGCTTTAAAAAAGATAATAGTGTCATTATTCAGCTTATGACAGTTCCTTGTTGATTCAGTTTAGTTAAATAATAGTGTCGAGGTTGTACAGTTCATTATTTATAAAAACACTGTGTTTGATCAACAGAGACTCTTTTCAGTACTCTGCGGTATGCGCATACAAAATTGAAGACATCCAGACTGTGTTCTCAAAGGGCAAATTTAAGGCTCCTGTTACTGTTGAGACGTCGTTCGTGAAGTGGGTGATGTATTCAGGTGATGTGCCTGACCCCCGACCCGGAGCAGTGAGTCTTCTGTTCAGTAACTCTGTTCAGCACTTGTTCAGTTGCCAGAGTTCACTAACCTTCACTTTGTTTTCAATTACAGTGCATTGATAATAATGCCAGGAGAATGGGTTTCACCAGTTCTCTGGATCTTCCAGACAAAACCTTGCAGTTTATCAAAGACAAGCCTCTGATGGACCAGGCCGTCAAGGCCAGTGAAGAGAAACCCCTGCTGGTGAAGAGAGGCACTGCTTTCACTAGAATTGTGGTGGCCACAGCAACGGCCTTGAACGGGACCAGCCATCAAGTCATGTTCATCGGAACAAGTAAAGATGCCTTTATGTAAATCTGTGGTGTTTATAATCAGTAAACCCTCCAAAAGTATATATAATATTTTCAGCCAAGTATGTTTAACTGAAATTGTTGTCTTGTCTTCTGCATTGTATTGTGTTCTGTTATGTATCAGAGAGCGGCTCAGTGCTGAAAGCTGTGAATTATGACGGCGAGATGGTCATTATGGAAGAGATTCAGCTATTTGAGCCCTCAGAGCCAGTGAAGATACTGCGAATTTCCAACACCAAGGTAATAAGCAGATGCATTTATTGATGTTTATTGCTCACTTAGCAACATCATGAGCTGTGTGTGTCTGTTTTGTTTCAGCAAAGCTAATTGTATTCCTGTAACTCAAAAGTCAAAGTTTAAATAGCAGTTATTAACATTAATTTTCTGTATACATTACCATTCAAATAACTGTTTCCCAATGTATTCTATTATAAAAGTAATTTATACCTGTGATGCAAAGCTGAAATTTCAACATCATTACTCCAGTCTTCAGTGTCACATGATCCTTCAGAAATCATTCTAATATGCTGATTTGATGCACAAGAAAAATTCTTATTATTATCAATGTTGAAAACAGGTGTTCTGCTTAATTTATGGAAACGTGGATACAGAAAGTAATAAAAAAAAAAAATATATATATATATATATATATATATATATATATATATATATATATATATATATATATATATATATATATTCAATGTAATGCATCCTTTCAGAATAGAACTATTAATTCAAAACATCTTACTGAACGCAAACTTTTTAGCAGTAGTGTATCTCCACTGTGCCGTTTTATAGGAATATTTTATATACATTAAACTGAAGCAAGTCAAAATTATTGTAATCTCTATTGTCTGTAGAGATGTTATGTTAAGTTATGTGTGATGTCATGCCAACAACAGCTGTACGTGGGTTCGGAGGTGGGCGTGGTTCAGCTGTCCATCAGCGAATGTGGGCGGTACCACAAGTGTTTGGACTGTGTTCTGGCCAGGGATCCGTACTGTGGCTGGGACCTCAATGCTGACAAGTGCTCTACCATAAACAGCACACACAGAACCAGAACCAGGTGAAAAGACAAATAAATATATTTACAAAAAAAAAAAAAAATGTATTTCCACATTATTTTAATAAGATTTAAACTCATTTGTCATGCAAAAAATTGCATTGTTTTACTGTAATAAAATAGAAATCTATTATTAATAATATTTAAGTAGTAAATTATGAATACATCATGGTAGTTGTTTTAATGTCTGATGCTTTGTCTGTATTGTATTAAACTTAACAGCATAAATTAGGGAAAATTACCAGTCACACTTTAGTTTGGAGACAACTTCTCACTTCTCACACTTCTAAATGACCATAAACTACAGTGGCTTTTGCCTCAATAAACTCCTAATTTGTTGCTTATTAATAGTTAGTAAGGTATTACTAAGTTTAGGTATGGGGTATTATTAAGGGATCTAAAATATGGCCATGCAAAATAAGGCATTAATATGTGCTTTATAAGTTCTAATAAACAGCCAATATGCTTGTAATATGCATGCTAATAAGCAACCAGTTAACAGTGAGAAGTGATCCCACAACTAAAGTGTTACCGAATTATCATTTGATGCTTTGCAGTTCACCTTATTCTTAAAAGTAAAATATCTGCATACTTTATGGTAATGGAAATTTCACAGGAAAATGCAGAAATGTGTTCTTAATGCAAACTTTTGTGTGCATGAAAATTGATATTGGCATATTGCTGATTGCTGTAATATTATTTCTTCTACAGCACCATGATTCAGAGTTTGAGTGATGGTGATGCCAGACGATGTCCACAAACAGGTATTTGCATTATACCCCAGAGTCTTCATGCTCTATGTTCTTGTAGAAACACTAAAAGTTACATCTAGACCTTGTGTTACAGATGACAGTAAGTCAGTCAGCGTCTCGTTTCTCCACGACAATACCGTGAAGCTGTGGTGCCAGCCTTATTCCAACCTGGCTCAGGTCCAGTGGCAGCTGAACGGACAACCCATCAAAGCATCAAACACCTTCCAGATCCTCTCCGACAGCCTGATGATCTTCAATGCCTCTGAAGACACCAGCGGCCACTACACCTGCAGTTCTGTAGAGAGGAATTACACAACCCAGCACGTAGCGTATGATCTAAAGATCTGTAAAAAGGAAAATACACTGGTGGCTATAGTGGTGGTATTGTCACTAATTCTAGCTGTGCTAGTCATTTGGAACCTGTGCAAAGGGCATTTATCTTTGCCGTTTTGCCACAGCAGGGTAAAGGACACAGCAAACGTGTGCGAGCAAAGTTTATATGAGAACCAGCCTCCAGAACATAAACTAGCATCACCAACGGAGAACATGAACAGCAACAACAACCATGTGAACGTCCAGAGGCATTCCAGCTCTAGAGAAACAGACAGACTCTCATCCACTGTTGGTTCCTCAGGTCAGATCTCACTGAAATATAGAGACGGTGAATCTGAGATTTAAGATGTTTTTATGCAGACTTGCTAATGTTGCTAATCATCATTTATATGCAGACCGAGCCACCTGGTGCTGGTTCCTCTTTTGCAGCTGTTAACTTTTGACTAAACTGCTGTTTTGACCCACTTTTTATCCTTGATGAATCTTTACATTCTCTTCCAAATACCATCATTCAACCATCATGCACCAACATGTCCAGTGGCCGCATTTTTGCATAAAGTTTGTCTACATTGCAGCTTGCTTTGGCCAAGAATCACCAAAGTACTTTTCAAAGACAGTCAAATCACTTGGTGGCCATATTTTCAATGCCACCAGGCAGCTATTTCAGTCAAGCAAAACCAACTTCTATCTGCTTGATCGGGGAAATAGTGAAATCTTAAGAACTGCTTGGCAATATTTCAAAATTCTAACATAAACCGCCTCATAAATGCTGTTTCATACATTAAAATAGAGTTAAAATGTAACATTAAAATGCATTTGCTAAGCACGAGTCTCAGGACACTGAGTGTTTTTGTATGAACTGTTGCAATTGGCGAAAATTGTATAAAAATTGTATAGTCTTATAGGAAATGACTGTCTTACACAGAAAATGGCAGTCTGATCATGTGTATTTTTGTGTGGTTTATGTGAAATGGATACCACAAAAGTAGGCCTAAAGTCCCATTCACACCAAGAATGATAACTATAACAATAATAACCATATTAGCATTCACACCAATAGAAGATAATGTTCTGTTTATTATAAGCATGTGATTTAGTTACATTGTCTGTCACTTTAAAGGCTCGCTCATTACATTCAGGTTGATTCTCATTGGCGATATTGAGATTGCAACATCATTTCTCTGTTGTTATGCTTATAGCTGTGGTGTAGACTTCCTTTTTTTTTCAAAGAATTAGAATGATTATTAAAACTTTAGTCATAGTTACCATCCTTGGGGGTGAATGGGCCGAAAATACAGTTCTGCTTATGATCATGTAGTTCACTTGCTACAAAAACTTTAGTCACAAAAAAAAAAGCTGAATCCCAAAACCAGTGATTAGTTCTTGCTCAAAAGTTATAATTTTATCAACCTGGCATCTTGTAAAAGTGATTTTGTTTCCAGGTGGACTGAAAAAGAAAAAAAAAACATTTGGACATTTGTAATTCCATTTAAGGACAAAAAGTGAGACATGGTGTCTTGTTAAAACCTGCCATGGTTGTTGCTTCAATCCAAGTATGTTGCCTCTCCACATGGACAAGAATGAACTTCCTGTATCTTCAGGATGCCAAGACAAGTGTCAAATATCAAAGTTTAATGCAGCTTATGTTGTTTTTTTTATGAATGTACTGCAGAAACGTAATTTTAACTTTAATACCATCTTTGTACCTAAAATGCTGTAAAATGTATTTTTAAATACCTAAACCCAATGAACAAATTAAATGTCATGGTGTAAAATATTTTAAAAATGAGCACAAATGATGACTATAAAAAAATTAAAAATAAGCAAGCAATCTTTAATGTATCATCTCAAAAAACAAATAGTACAAGAATAGCATTTTTCAAGCTCAACCAACAAACATGATTTAAAAAAAAAAAAAAAAAGGAATCGAATGCAAGCTAAGTTCCTGCAAACCAGAAAATGTACAAAACTGGATTTTCCGTATTCAAAACCCGTTCTTCCACTAATAGGAGACACGGACGGCATCAATAAACAGAGTTTGTACTACCATTTCTAGAATTACACCAATTTTACAGCATTTGAAGATAAACGTTCAGTGTTCCTGATAATCATCACTTTGCTAATTCAACTCAACCTCGTCCTCTTCATCGTCTGTAGCGGTATCGTTTAAAGTGGAACCACAGTTGAAAGATTCCATTGTTGAATTGGCAGCGGAAACCATGGCGATGGGAATATTCCCATTCACGGTTCACGATCTTAAACGCAATATCCTCGTACGGTGGTCCGGCGTGGAAGCGCAACATTCCAAAGTCTTTGTTGTCGGGACAGGGCTCGAGGAAGTACTGCGGAGTCGAGCGCTTGTCGATGAGATCGGGGTAGAAGATGTTGAACTTGTAGCCCTGGACGATCTTGGGCGGCGGGTTGTCAAAGTCGTAATGCGTCTGGTTGTATTTGTTCCACTCGAAGCCGGTGTGGACGCGGTTGAAGAAGCGGGGCTTGCGCGGGCGGTATTTGTCGGCCCACAGGTACATTTTTCCAGTCAAAGGCATCTCAACGCTGAACTGGGCCTCGTCGCCGGCCATGCCCTCTTTAGCGCGACGCACGAATGCATCTTCAGCGCTTTCATTTGCATCGCCTGTTCAAGAAAAAGCATTAGTATGAGTAAAGCAAATGTAGACTCTCACTAAACTAGATTTGTGTTCCTAACAGTAATGAAGATCTTTACAGTCACATACTTCTAGATCACTCTATTCTTCATTTCCAATTGGCTGGCTGGCATGTTGATTAATTTTCTATAATTATAGGTCTATGAAACAACTCCAGGGCTGTTGACCACATTATTCAATTTGCCACATTTTTTTCAGAACTTGTTTTTTATCCATGTATTTTTATGTGAATGTGTGATATTGCATAAAAACACTAGATGGAAATGGCAAGATGCGCTATCCAATAAGACGACTTGCATAAACTACAATGAAAACTTCCTTAAAGATTTGATTTTGCCTCAAAAGATTATTAAGACTGGATAACTGGAGTAACCAGTGGACCAATCACATTGTAGCCTACACCATCTCGAATATTGTTTTAGTCATTCTGAAATGCCTGAGACAAAGTGTGTTATAAATTAATTTGGTCTTTGTCTTACATGATTGTGTTTCCAAACATCAGGCTTCGCAAGATAACATGAAAGCATTTATTGCATTTTGTCGGGGCACTCTGAGGTGCAACTAATTTATTATGAAGAAAAAAAAAAAAGAGCCACAGTGGCTTTGCCAATTTATTATTGATACTTTCCCAGGAAGAGACAAGTTTGTTCTCTTGAGTACATGGGATGGAAAAAGTGCTTCATTCACAAATGTTTTATGGGATATTCCACTTTGGATGGAAATCTGAAAATTTCTAAAGTTAAACATGTTCTTCTGTAACCATCGGCCCATTAGAATGGAAGCCTTAAAGGATGGGTTTTAAAGTTGAATTTAAGTGAGTAAATTTCCTGTATTTCTGCTGTTTGTAACCCCCAAATTGTTTACACATTTTCCAATCACTTTTACTCTTTTGGTGAATTTAAGTGTGTGCTTAAGTCTATTTCCTGCACTTTCATCCACTTTATACATCAGGGCGAGTTACAAAATGAAGGGAGGACAAAAATGTAATGCACCTCCTTGTGGCCAATGTTACAATTACATGTTATTTGACCTTTTCTGGGCACCCAGTATGCAGGGAATTTGCGGAAAAAATGGGTAAAATGTAAATTTTTTATGTTAAGCAACGCAGAAAAAAATAGTAAATAGAACAGGGTGGCAATTAAAATAAAAAAACATCTTTCTATACAAGGTCTATAAAAAATTTCAAACAATGAAAGTGCACATTATTTTCAACTTTCAAATCTGATCTTTTTTCCTGCTGCACATCAAGTTCTGAAATCTTAATGCATGTGGTGTGTGTGTAATTTCACTATGGTTCTGAAGCAGCAGAGCGATACGCACCGGTCACCTGCAGCTGTGTCCGGGCCAGCACGAGTCTCTGCAGGTCCTCCTCCACGTTGATGACGTGTGTGTCCAGCGGTAACTCTGAGGGCTGCAGGAGGGTGGGACTGTAGCGGCCGGAGTCGTACTCCGCCTGACTCTGCTGGATCAAATCCTCCTCTGTTAACACGGCCTCCTGTGCTTCATCTTTCTCTCCCTCCTCCCCTCCCTTCCTCTTCTCAGGACTGCTCCTTCCAGACCGCTCACCCTCTTCTCCATCCAGCCTCTCGGTCCGTCTGTCTCTATCATCACTTTGCCGAGAGCTACCCGCCTCCTCGTCTGCAGACTCAGCTGCTCTAGGGCTACTGGGAAACAAAATGGACAAATCATACATACGCTGGGTATGTTTTCGAATGCATTTCATTTCATTTAATTATCCAGACATTTGTGATAAGATTATTTATATAGAATTTATATAACATTTCTGTATATATAATTTATATAACATTCTTCTGCTTATATATGATATATAAGCATAATGCTTAGTGACAAGTACATATTGTATATGCATGCTATTTTTAAAAAAATGCAGAACGCAATGATTATTTCAAATTGTAGTAAACTACTTCATTACATGACTGCACTAAGTTGCATGTTTAAGGTTGTCCAGTTCATTTCAATCTTAGAAATAGTGTAATTTAGCATTTATCAGCCATCCTAATTTGTCTAAAGACATTTATATGCAGAAGTTTTAATGTTAAGAAATCACACATTGGCTGTGTTTTGAATGCAGTTAATTTCACTGAATTTTCCAGTTGTTTGTGATGGTTATTTTTTAATTTTTGAACATTATTTTGTTACATTCCAAGAATAACTTTAGTAATTTGAGATCTTTAAAACTAGAAAAAAATATATTAATATTAAACAAAATATATTAATCATATATTAATATTATGATAGTATTAAAATGTCTGATATTACCAGGCCCAATTATGTTAAAATTCCCAAATAGTTACAGGCTTTCTATCACCATGAAATCCCTTGAATATTAGTATATATTGATGATACGTAGTATAGACTGTATAATGCATATTAAAAAACTGTATAATGCATATTTTATATGTGAAACGGTATACAGAATGCAACAAACTTTTAAAATGTAGCATGCTACATAGTCACATGACCTCACTGTTGCATATTTAATTTAGCAGGATCAGGCTGTGTTGTGTCATAAGTTCAGTACATTGGAAATTTCGATGAAAATTTCTGTCTGAACATTCAAGTAGAAGTGAAATCACTCACATGGGCCGCTCATTCTCGGGCTCTTCTTTGATGATGGGGAAAAGCGGTTCACTCTCCACACCCTGTTCCTGCTTGAGTTTATACAGCTTCTGCCGGAGGACGTCCTGATGCCGCTCTCTCAGCTTCACAAACACACACAGACCCATAGTGTAAGACATCACTGAACTCTGAAAATCCCCAGAGGCCCTGTTACAGTTCTAGTCTGATACGCACCTGGCTCGTGCCATGTAGACCCGCACCTGCTGCAGGAGACTCTCCCAGTAGCCGACGTCCAGGTTGGAGCCTCCGGCCTGGATCTTATTCTCAATGTTCATATAAAGAGCCTGAAGCTGACTGTACGTCTTCCCTTTAAACACACTCTGCACGTCTGTGCTGACGGATGTGTTTATGCCCTCACGACGGTCACCTGACATGACACCAAAAACAGAGGTGAACGAGGGGTTGTCTTTAAATCTACTAAATTATAATGCTTTACAGGGTTGAATAATATTCATATATCACCTATATAACATTTTCACAGATTACATATACATTTCATTTGCATTGTTTCATGAATTTACAGATTTTAAATTAGTTAGTAAATTAGTAGTGAGCAGGGTAACTAGTGGCCAATATATTAAAAACTGTAATAATAATAATAATAAACTATAATACATTAGTAAAAACATACACCACCATTTAAAAGTCTCTTTTGCTCACCAAGGATGCATTTATTTGATCAAAAATACAGTAAAAACAGTAATATTGTGAAATATTATCACAATTTATAATAACTGTTTTCTGTTTGTATATATTTTAAAACGTAATTTATTTCTGTGATCAAAGCTGAATTTTCAGCATCATTACTTCAGTCTTCAGTGTCACATGATCCTTCAGAAATCATTCTAATATGCTGAATTGATGCGCAATAAATATTTCCTATGATGAGCATTGTTTAGAACAGTTGTTCAGCTTAATATTTTTGTGGTTACATTTTTTTTCAGGATCCTTTGATAAATGGAAAGTTCGAAAGAACTTTAAGTAGAAATCTTTTGAAACATTTTTTAAGCAATTTATTGAATCCATTCTGACAAAAAAAAAAAAAAATTCTTAAAAAAAAAAGAAAAAAAGCTGACCCCAAGATTTTTGAAAGATAATCTTGAAATTGAGTAAACATTTACTCTGAAATGATTCAACTGTAAACTATATCCAGGGTGTAAATGTAGTGCAGGTCATCACCTGGTCCTTTGCCTGACACTTCTAGTTTGCGCAGTTTCTTGATCTCGTCTTCAGTAATGGTGGTCATGTCCCTCCAGAAATCCACGTTCTTGCCCTGCTCCAGCTCCATGTACACCTGCAGCCAGTAACACAGCTGTTAAAACACACTAAAACACCAAAACCTTCACAGAACCTGTGTAAGAAATATTGTTACTTTACATTTGAATTCTACTTTGTGTAAAAAGTGTTAAAATGATTTTTGATCTCTCTCTCATCACACACCTTGATGTCCTCCAGCAGGTCGTCCATGTCTGTGGCGGTGAGTCCGTTTAGGAATGTGTACGGTTCATGCATCTCCACCGACAGATCATCATCTTCAGCGCTGATGTATTTAGCCAGCAGGTCGATGGGCTTCGCTCGGCCGTCACGGATACGGATCTTAGACCTACATCACAGAAACACGTTACAAATGGTCCGTTCACATATGTATGTATAAAAACACTACACGTCTGAAGAGTGCGACCTCAGTTTGGCCTGCTGCAGGTGAAAGTTGTCCTCCTGTTCCGCCCACGTTTTGAAATGTTCAGCCTCTTTCTCTCTCTGCAGCATCTCCAGCTCCTGCTCACGCATGGACTTCTCCCGCTCTCGCTCCAGACGCAGCTGCTTCACCTGAACGCACAGATCTCACACCTTTACTTCAGTTTAGTTTGTCTTCATTTCCCAAATGCAATTTGGTTGCAGCATTTAGACATTAAAAAATATTTTAAATACTACAAAAATGCAGTATTTTTTTTGTGAGAAAGTAATTAATATTATGTTATTATGTTAATTATACATACATATACATATATATATATATATATATACACATCTTTGCATGTTTGTTAATGACTAATGAAATTATTAAAAATATATTATCATATATTACTTTATGGTTCCTCCTGTTAACTAAAAACTTGAATTTGTTAGTTTTACTGTAAATTTTAAATGTTTCATTAGTCATTAACAATTCATTAACAACATTTTGAAGTTTTTTTTTTTTTTTTTTTTTTGAAACTGATTGTAGAAAATATACACTTGATACATAACCAAATACGTTTTTCTATATATCATCTATATACTATAACTCTATATCATCTTTTTGAATCTGTAAAGGGTTACTCCACCCCAAAATGAACATTTTTTCATTAATCACGTACCCCCATGTTGTTCCAAACCCGTAGAGCTCTGTTCATCTTCGGAACATAATTTAAGACATTTTGGATGAAAACCGGGAGGCTTGTGACTGTCTCATAGACTGCCAAATAAATAACAGTGTCAAGGTCCAGAAAAGATATGAAAGTCGTCTTCAGAATACTCCATCTGCCATCAGACGTGCAATCTGGGTTATATGAAGTGACTGGAAGAATTTTTGTAAGCGAAGAAAACAAAATAACGACTTTATTCAATAATTCCTTTGTCAACAGTCTCCTCTGTGTCTCTCAATATCACCGTATGCTGTGTATGCTCTTCTGTATCATCCACGCCACAAGGATGCGCTGTTTCTATGTGTATTTAGCTTTGATTTGAAAAAATAAAACAGCGCATCCTTGTGGCGTGGATGGTTTTCATCCAAAATATCTTAAATTGTGTTCCGAAGACGAATGGAGCTTTTACGGGTTTGGAACGACATGGGGGTAAGTGATTAATGACAACATTTTCATTTTAGGATGGAGTATCCCTTTAAGTATATATTATCTTTTCTGTAGTAATTCGTAATTAAATTTCAAAATCCACTTTAAACCCCACCTCCCCCCCAAAAAAGGTCTCATTATTAAAAACTGTTTGGTACCTTTTGTAGTTCCCTGCGGTTTTCTTGCTGGATGTGTTTATTCCTCTCCTTCAGATTTGTTTCTGACAAATGCCCGATGCCTTTCTTCTGCAGAGCCTGAGAAACACAAACACACACAGTAAGTGAAAGTGACACACAGCCAAGTATGGTGACCCATACTCAGAATTCGTGCTCTGCATTTAACCCATCCAGAGTGCACACACACCGTGAACACACACACACAGAGCAGTGGACAGCCATTTATGCTGCGGCGCCCGGGGAGCAGTTGGGGGTTCAGTGCCTTGCTCAAGGACACCTCAGTCGTGGTATTGCCGGCCCGAGACTCAAACCCACAACCTTAGGGTTATGAGTCAAACTCTCTAACCACTAGGCCACGACTTCCCCAGTAAGTGAAGTTTATTTCTGAACCATACTTTGCGTTGCAACATCACTGCAATATCAACACATATTTGAACTCTGCTATCCAAAACATCTCTCTGACCTTCTGCCATTTGAAGGTCCCGAGCAGGTTGTTATCTCCAAACGGGTTGTCGGCGTTGGTGTAGCCCATATACTCTTCACTCCAGCCCATCTTCTCCCTCTTCTTCCTCTCTTTGGCCTCTTTCTTGGCCAGACGTCTGGCTCTCTTCTCCTCCGGGGTCTCCAGCGACTTCATCATCTCCCTCTGCTTCTTCTTGTCTTCTCTGGTGGAGGAGGTTCCCTGTGCCGTCTTCCCTCCCTGATCAGAATCAGCGGAGGAGCTCGAGGAATCCAAGGATCTGTCTCGATCCCTCTCTCTGCTCTTTCTCCTCCCCCCCTCTCGGTCTTTCTCCCTCCGTCTCTCTCGGCTGGAGCTCCTGCTCTGTCGTCTCCTCCGCTCTCTCTCGCTGCTCCTACCATCTCTGCCTCTGGACTCTGAGCTGGAGCTCCTCCTCCTGCTGCTCTTTTCATCCTTGTGTTTCTTCTTCGTCTTATGTTTCTTCTGATTATTGTGATTATCGCTTGAAGAGCTTAAACAATAAAGAAATTAAAAAGTTATGTTTACAATCAGGGTTTGGGAATCATGATGCTGGATCAACATGTACTGTATTGTTGATTTGTTTGTTTATTTTGTTATTTTAATATATTTTTATGCAGTTATTCTGAACATTTTTAACTAAATTCGTTCGTTTAATTTAATCTTACTTATTCATTCATTCATTCATTCATTCAATCTTACATAAATCATTTTGTCACTGTTTTTCTCTAAACTTTTCCACGGACCCCCTCCTATTATAAAAACTGAAATTCCTACTGGATTGTTTAATATCTCGGTTTTCAGAACCGTTACCTGTCTTTCGATCCTCCGTGTGATCGTGCTCTTCTGTGTCTGTGATCGCGGTCAGAGTCGCTGGAGCGGCCGGACTCTGGCCCTCGGTGTCGGCTCGCGCCTGCGGAACCTCCGCTGCTCCTGGAGCCGCCGCTGTCAGACCGCGCTCGTCTGCGAGGACCTTTCACGGGAGAGCGGTTACGAGCATGTCTGTCCTCGGGTGAGCGGACATGTCTACGGGATCTTTCTACAGAGCGGGACCGCGATCGGCTCCTACGATGCTTCTTCGTTTCCATGTTTTCAGGTCCTGACGGCGCCGCGTCGCGTAAATAGGTAGCTACAATGTTTGTAATAATAATGTCTCTCAAATCAATTCTGTAATAATCCTTAGGGTAAAACGATCGTACTTTATATTGAGAAAATGCTCCGTTTGAATAGTAACCGAGCTTTACACATAGTTTAATGCGTTAAATTATCCGTATAGTTTCTAGCAGGCGGTATGAAGGGCTTCCAATGGGGTCCTTTTTGAGGTGGAATGTTGACGGCACATTTCTTCGTCATTTCAATTTGAATGTTCGATAAAAATGTAATTTAAAGATTAAAACTCCCCAGCAGAAGGACAAAGACAACGACAGTTTGTGACATTTTCTGTAAAACAAAATAATTTATCACATTAAGCAATGAATTATTTTATTATTTTAGTATATAGGATGTCCCACTTTAGCTGAATGCAACTGTACCAATTTAACATGTTAAGGTAAATTGG
Source organism: Cyprinus carpio (assembly GCF_018340385.1). Lineage (NCBI taxonomy): Eukaryota > Metazoa > Chordata > Actinopteri > Cypriniformes > Cyprinidae > Cyprinus > Cyprinus carpio. The sequence continues at coordinate 24,132,902 of NC_056573.1, read as the reverse complement.
GACAGTAACAAAACTTGATATTTAAAAAAAATTAATTAAATACATTTCCACATCATTGCATAAAATTGAATAATCACATGAACACGTGTAATACAAGTAATGTCGTTTATATTGTAGATTGAAATACTGTTTGAATTGAACATTTTAATAGACTTAAACTATGGGCACTTATGTACTTTCTCAGACTTTCCAGCACTGGAGCGGTACCACACCCATATGATTTACATTTGACCAATCAAATATTGATATTCAAATTAAATACTGTTATTGCATCATTTCAACAGCACCCTTTATTATCAGTATTTCTTTTAACCCTTGTGCTGCATTATATATTTTACGCCGTTGATTGCATTAATGACCAAAAATGGTCACATATTAAACACTGCCTAAAATATTATATATTATTTTCCACTTTTACTAAGTTAAATCTTTTAACCAGCATCAGTCCTCATCATAACTATCAAATATTTATTTAATTTCAGGATTTTAACCCTTTAAATTCCAGTTTTGGTGACGATACCATCAATTTGTATAAGAGGAAAAAACACAAAAATGTAATTATTTTCCATATACTAAATGCAAAGTGAAAACCTTGGCTCTGGATTATTACAGTCTTGAATATGTCAAATATTAGCCTACACCACTGACACACACACACACACACACACACACACACACACGGAGAGAGAGGGAGAGAGAGAGAGTAGACAGAAAGGGTAAAATATGACCTTCAGGATATTGTGATTTGTCACTCGCCTAAACACCATGTATTATATTTAGGCCCTACACACACACACTTTTGTCAACGCAGACACACATTGCTTTCAGACATCCACACATACTCAGAAACATCATTTTATATCATTGAGCCATTAAAATGCTTCATAACACAGTCAATAGTGCCCCTAGTGGAAACCAGGAAAATAACGTGCATTTCCACCCATAGGGAATACCTATGTAGTGACGTCATCTGGTGGAATACACTATATAATGCAAATATAATGCTTTTGCTTCAAAATGAAAGGATGTTTCAACATAAATCATGATTCATGTATTAATGACAGCCCAGGCTTTAATGTTTTAATGGGTTTCAATGGGCCATTTTTTGTCATTATGGTGCTGAGTGTTACTATTTGATCTACACAGTGTGCGTTATACATATTTTGGAAAATGGGATCAGATTTTTTACATTTATCCAAAAAGTCACAATTTTGCCAAATTACATACATTTGCATTAAAACAGCCAAAATGGTCAAAGAAATTAAACTGCAAATGAGCAAAAAGGTCCCTAATGCAGCACAAGGGTTAAAGAAGCACTAAGCTTGTTTGTCCCATTTTAGCTGATGTCCCACTTTTGCTGATTTCACCGTAATGAGTCTGATTCAGTTGCTTGCCAAATTCCACATTCACAGATCTAAATATTACAATTCTAGATCTCTCTTTTTTGTTTTCATGAAAGAATTTGAACAATACCTCACAGCGATTAAATCTCCAAGAACAAAAAAGACATTATCTGTTTGAAATTATTTTCCTGTTTTTATTGTCAAAACTTTTTTTTTTAATTTACACCACATTCAATCCCCTTCTTTTTCTTTCCTTTTTTCTTTTCTGTTTTCTTTTTTTGTTACTGTCTGTATTTTGTTTTATTGTAAAAAGTTATTACATATGTTCATTTAAATAATACATTAAAAACACTATAATAATAATAATAAACACTACATAAAAATATCACAAAGTGTAAATACAAAAGCCAGCTAAATGTAATGTATTTGTCTCACTTATTTGTTTCTGACTTTTGCTTATGATTATGCCTGTTCTGTATATTTCTGTGTAATGTCAAAAAGAAAAATGAATTACATATATATATATATTAACAAAAAATAGTCTTCTAAATTGCCTTACAAGGTTAGCTTTTATAGTGAGTTTGGTAGAGTGTATTTTCTCCCATTCATTCATTCGACTGGATGTGAAGCTGTTTGTTGCCACAGTGGGGCAGAGCTTTTTACATTCCTAATTTTATCCATGCACCTCACTGAAAAGGTCTTTCTGTATGTGATCAACTGAGGAATCATACACACTGTCTTCAATGTAAGTATCTTTATCTATATTCAGTATTCACACAGAGATGTATTTTTAATAGGGTTATGTGCATTTTAAAATGTCCTTAGTCTAGGTAAATATGATTGCATAATTCAGATTGTATGTACTTCATTACTGCCCACTGCTGTCTGCAAAAGAACTCTGTGCAGGAAGATGTTCACTTGTTTATCATAATTTCAATGTTATAACTCTATTGCGAGAAATCCCTCCTCACTCTAAATAAAGTCTTTGCTGATGTCTGCAAAATAGTGTTTGAATGCAGCACTTCAAACCACACACATTGTTACTGAGTGTGACGAGACGTTTTCATTTGTTTCAGCCTTAGCAACAGTCATTACACAGTGGTGTGTGCGTGTGTGTGTGTGTGTGCAGTAAAGTTGTCTAAATATAACAAAAAAAAACCCTATGTGGATGTTTGAGAATGTTATCTTTTGGGAAAACAATCAACATATATATCTGGTAGTAATTGATTAGTAACTGATGTGTTTGTGATGGGAGAGTTATAAAGAGGCTCCTCGAGTGTCATTGCACACATATTCAACTTCCTGTTTTAAGAATACACCATCAACCATCTTGATGTTTGCTACGATGGCAGTACATCACCTGTTTGCATCCTTCATCCTTCTCCTTATCTCAAACACAGGTAATAAACTCAATTAAAGTATGTACAGTAATTACAAATTCTAATCTATGTTTTGTCTTTTTCTAGTGCTTTTTGTGAGATGATGTTTGTAAAAAGCAATTACATTTAGTTTGCTATAGTTCTACATCTCAGTAAGGGTATCTTATTTATATTTATTAGAATTATTAGTTATATTATGAATCACATATAACAGAAACATATATTTTATATCCATGCATTGATTCCTTGTCTCATGGTCTAGAGAGACCACATACCTACATGTATTTCTATATATGTGTTGATATATTAACTATAAATATAATGAACTGAATGGCAATGTTAAAGTGACAGATGACATAATATAATTATGTAAGGGAAAATACTTTTATTGCTTATGAACCCCTTGTGGTGTGTTTATTTAGCCAAACAGGTGTATTTAGTGTGAGTGAATGACACGGAGTGAGATGGAGGTGTAAAATGTTGTGAACTGTGTGTTTCTCTCTCCTCAGGGTTCAGTGCTGAGATCTCTGTGTTTGTTCAGACGGGAGATTCTGTTCAGCTGGATATACAGACACAACAACTACAGGAGTTTGATCTTTTATACTGGAGTAATGATAAATCAGAGAGTATAGTTAAATATTTTCATAAAACTAAAGTGGTAAGACTTCACTCTTCCTACAAGGACAGAGTGGATTTCAATAATAAAACCTTCTCTCTGACACTGAAGAACATGCAGAAGACAGAGAGTGGACTCTACACAGCAATAGCAAGTGGAGAATCAGACAAGGATATTGTTACATACAGAGTATCTGTTATAGGTGAGTCTCATTTATTTGTCTGATTTCATGTGTTCTTGGATAAGAGAAAATTCATAATCATAATTGTTGTTAATTTTTTTTGTTTGTTTTATTTACAATGTGCACATTTAAACCAGCTTGTGGCATATTGTCTTTATTGTAGGATTTTTTCTACTTCTGCAAAAACTGTTGCTCATATAAATAATTTTCCTGTATGTTTATAATGTGTGTTGTGTTTAGATGTGAATGTGTACTGCATCACTGGTGTGAATGTGACGGTGATCTTGGAGTAAATGTGTTTCAGATGCTGTGGAGGCTCCTGTGCTGACTGTGAACTCAAACCGGTCCAGCAGTGACTCCTGTACTGTGAACTTCACATGCAGAGCTCATGAGCTCATGATTGACTCTAGCTATCAGAACAAAAGATGCTCTCCAGAGGAAGTGACATCACAGATCAACACTCTCATCCTGGACTGCAGTGAGGAATCCATCATCTGTAACCATAGCAACCCTGTCAGCTGGAAAGAAGACAGAATAAACATCACACAGCTCTGTGAAGGTAAATATCTGTTTCAACATCAATAACTAGTCTTTATCTCACACCTCAAATCTCTGTTCTAGGTTTAGATGCTGCAAGCTGCATTTTCTAAATTTATATTAATTAACTTACGATGAATAATATGATTATTATGGTTCTTCTTTTTTACTTTCCAGAAAATGAGAGATGATTCCAACTCTCCTATGGTTCATCGTTCATGACTGTGCTCATTATTGTGTGTGTTGTTGTGGGAGTGATAGTGTTTGCTGGTTTGGTCCTTTACTGTTGCTGCAAGAATAAAACAGGGTTGCCATCTCAAAATTACTGAAATAAGTTATCTAATATTTAAACCTGAAATAGATTATGTAGTACTAAAAAAATGTTTAGTACTTAAAGGGTTACTTCACCCCAAAATGAAAATTCTGTCATTAATTACATACCCTTGTGTCGTTCCAAACCTGTAAGACCTTCGTTCATCTTTGGAACACAAATTAATATTTTTTGGATGGAATCTGAAAGCTCTCTGACCCTCCCATAGACAGCAATGCAACTGTACTGTTACCAGGTCCAGAAAGATAGAAAGATATCGGTAAAACAGTCCATGTGACCTCAGTGGCTTAACTTCAGTTTTGCGAAGCTACAAGAATACTTTTTGAGCACACAGAAAACAAAAATAATGACTTTATTCAACAATTCTTCTCCCCAGAGTTACTGTCTTCCGCTATTTTGGAGAGTATCACAATGCATACGCATGCTTTACCCTAAGCGTAAACAACGTTGATTACGCCAATTACGTCCATGCACATGCTTGTCCCCTCGAACTTAAACAACGCTGATTATGTTCTTGGATACCCTCCAAAATGGCGTGAGACGTAACTCGGGGGAGAAGAATTGTTAAATAAATTATGTAATTTTTGTTTTCTTTGCCCACAAAAAGTATCCTCGTAGCTTTGCAAAACTGAAGCTGAGCCACTGATGTCACATGGACTGTTTTATTGAAGTCCTTCTATGTTTCTGGACCTGGGAACATTACAGTTGCGTTTCTGTCTATGGGAGGGTGAGAGAGCTTTCAGATTCCATCTGAAAGATATTCCAAAAATATTTTAATTTGTGTTACAAAGATGAACAAAGGTCTTACGGGTTTGGAACGACATGAGGGTGAAAAATTAATGACAGAATTTTCATTTTGGGGTGAACTAACCCTTTAATGATTACTGTTCAGGCTGATATTTGATTGGTCTGTAGGATATCAAACCAAGATACATCATTGTGTCTAGTTTTGTGTCACCTTATTTTATAGATTTAGGTTTATAATTCATTTTTCTTTGGGTGCACAACAACTATGAAATTTAAATGCACAAAATAATCTTGTTTCAAAAAATCTTTGCTTTTGTAATAACTGAAGTAAGATTGTACTGTTAGCAACAAATACTCAACTCGTTATTTGAAATTTCATACACTGTTTTATACAGTCAGACTAATAGGTTCCATTTGACTCTATAAATACTACGAAGACTTTCTTGCAATGTATAACATTCCCTTTAATAATAGGACATTTTATGATTCCATTTAATTATATAATCATTTATAATAATCACTTAAGCCATTTATATACTCTTTGTTCATTGATCTATTCATTGATTAGTCATTTATATGATATTATATTATTATTGGGGGTTTTTTTTACATTATTTTTCCATTGTTACTTAGTCTTATGATTGTGTGGGTTCTAGGGCTATTTGTTTCCATGAATAAGATAAGAGGGAATGTTTATGGAAATTCAAGGTTTTCAACATCACGCAACGTTGTTGTGAAGCAGTGATTTTCCATTACTTTGGCTTGTGGTATAATAACACTTGTATTTTTACTGGTCAGACGATGTCTGAGCATTGAAACATATATAATTAAGATTATTCAATAAACTCTGCTCCTTTTTGTCACAATCCAGTCTTGTTACCATAGTTTGACCTAATAGTCACCATAGTAATTCATTAGCTCTTCCCCCTTGTTACCCTTGTTAATCTGTGTATATGTCAGTTGTTTGATGTTATTCTTTAGAGTTCTGTTTCAGAAAGAAGGTTAAGTGAAAACTCTGAGTACAGTAACCCTGAAATGAGAGAAACTCTGGGTTTTCTGTTTCAGAATGGAAGGTTTGTCAAACCTGAGAAAGCAGAGTAAGTCAAGCCCTTTTCTGAAAGAGAGGTTACTTATACTCAGAGTCAGTTACCATGCAATTTACTCTGTGAACTTGGTAAACCCAGTTTCTTTCGGTCTCCTCCTCTTTTTTAAAGTGTAAGTGATGCTTAAATACCTCATTCATTCATGCTGCAAAAATGCTTTTTTAGTGAGTATTTTGGAATCTAAATAAAAGTGCATTTTACTTAAAACAATAAAATTATCTGCCAGTGGGGTAAGAAAAATAATATTAATGCAAAAGGAAACAAGATTATTTTTCTTACCCCATTGGCAGTTTATTTCCAAAATAAGAAAAATTTGATAAACACTTAAAATTATTTAATTATTTTTTTTTGCCTGTGGAACTCCTTTAACTCCTAGTTATTTGAACCACCTTATTGAAATGGGCCCCAGTTCCTCATGCCTCTAGTGTCTGTGTTTGCAGTTTTGTTTCTATCAGTAAATTCCTGCACTTAGTTCCTCATCTCTGCCTGCATCATGACACTTCTTTTTATCATCATTACTTCTTCTCTTGCTTCTGCTGTTTATTTGTTTTTCTCAGTCAACTTCTTGGCTGATAGAAGACTGTAAATACAGTTTTGGGTACCAGACAAGACTTGCTTTAAATGGGTTTTGGGTATGGGCTGGATCTGATATGTCTGGCGTGGAGTCTTGATCTGACAGTGGTAATTTGTGATGGTTTGTTTTATTTCTCTTCAAGGATTTTCAATCATTTACTACAGATGTTATAAATTAGTGTTTCTTTGCTTCCATCATGTACCTTTAATATAGATTAATGTATTGTAATCAAACTCTCTATATAAGTTTATGCTGTTTTGGATTTGTTTACTGCCTTTCTCAAACAAGAGTTTTTAATATCACAGTGGAACCAACCTGGCTAAATCTGTACAAATTATGTAAACTTGCAAATGACACCAAGACAATTCATGTTCTGTAATAGGTTCTATAATAGTTATCCGTTAGCATTCGATGCCATCTTTGCTACACTTTAAACGCATCTCTGAATGTCTGTCAGTGGAGAAAGATGCTTTTTGTAGTTAGGTGGTGTAGTCTACCAGCAGGGGCTACCATGGACATACTAACCAGGGGTGTATTCCAGAAAGCAAGGTAAATTTGTAGTCACATATACCCTGAACTCTCGGCTGATTAACCAAAACCTTGATTACTTGAAGTAGGCCTATGCTGGTTCCAAAAAAGCGTCCGGGGATTTATAATTAATATATAGTGATACAACTTAAATGTTACCTTATATATTACTTATAATAGTGTTTTATAATATATACACTACCAATCAAAAAATTTTGAAAACTACGATTTTAATGTTTTTAAAGAAAGAATTCTCTTTTGATGAATTATCTTTTGATTTATTTGATTGAATTTATTTGATAAGCAGTAATATTGTGAAATATTTTTTACCATTTAAAATAACTGCTTCCTATTTGAATATTTTAAAATGCAATTTATTCCTATGATTTCAAAGCTGATTTTTTTTAGCATCATTACTCCTTACTCCAGTCTTCAGTTTCACATGATCCTTCAGAAATCATTTTAACATTGATACTGATTTGATGCTCAAAAAACATTTATTATATTTAAAACAGTTGAGTAATTTTTTCAGGATTCTTTGATGATTAGAAAAAGATCCAAAGATCAGCATTTATCTGAAATAAAAAATAAAATAAAAACTTTTATAACATTATACACTGCACCATTAAAAAGCTTGGAGACAGTATAATCGGGGGGTATTATAGAATTATGTAAAATAATTATATACAAGTATTATAGAAATTAATACTTTTATATAGAAATGGTGCTATAATGTTACAAAAGATTACTATTTCAGATAAATACTGTTCTTCCGAACTTTCTATGTAAACTTTCTTCTAACTTTCTATGTAAAATACACTATGTATAAATTGCAGTATTTTCTGCTATTTATATTACTTGAAAATAATGGCAAATATTTGCACCTCAGTATTGCAGTACATTATAAAATAATATGCAATAACATATTGAGTTTAAATTATAATTTTTTTTTATTATTATTATTAAATGGATGCTGCCTTATTGGGACAATAAAGTCCTCCCTACACCTACCCTAACCCTGCCCGATACTTTATTTTCAACTTTTCGATTATTTACTGCTTTACTTACTTTTCCAATGTGGAATGAGATGTTAAAAAGGTGGATTTGAACTTGGGTCCATCGTGTCAAAACAAACCCAATACACGCTTTACCATCTATGCCACTAGAGCAAAGAGTACAGAAGCCTAGAGGCAAAACTTTTGTTTTTATTTGGAAAAGCCTCTAGGTGGCACTTCGGTAATCCGGCTGCCATTTTGGAGTGAAAATACCAACTGCATAACAGCACAGATACACACTCAAGTGGAATAAAAGAATGCAATGTTCGGCAATCCACTTCAAAAAGTATCAGTGTGACGTACAAATCATGCATTTCATTGTTTTTCTGACCCTGATGATGAGTAATTTCTTAGATTTAAAAAAAAAAAACAGAGGTGTTTATTATCGGACCTAAAACCTCTGCACGTAATAACCTAGAACACTGTCTAAAGCCCAGTGAATTGGTGTTTTTTTGTTAAATGTGAGCCAAAATCATCACAATTAAAAGAACCAAAGACTTAAACTACTTCAGTCTGTGTGCATTGAATTTATTTAATACACGAGTTTCACAATTTGAATTGAATTACTGAAATAAATTAACTTTTCCACAACATTCTAATTTACTGAGATGCACCTGTACTTGGCTGTATGTCATGTCACTTTCACTTACAGCCTATCTGCTAATCTTCAACATGTTTTACACTTAAACAATACTTTTGGATTTAACTATTTTTAGAGTTTACAACAAATGCTGTTTCATAAGAGATGTCACTGACTTTATGCGACAGGTGGGATTCAGTTTACGGCACTTCTCATTCATTCCTATCTGTAAACGGCGATTGAGTGTCGCACATCTCTGACTAAAATTCAATGAAGTCAAGGCTGTGCAATGATTGGTTATTAAGGGACACGTGATCCAAGTTAGCAGTTAGGCTTTCTCCAAGAGTAAGTAATACAGACAGTGGCAGAACTAGAGTTTTATACATGGGGTGGCCAGGGGGTAGTCACTGCTACTTTCGGGGGTAAGGGGGCACACACACACACACAGTGGAAGGAACTGGGTCACTCTGTTTGTATTTGTAAGTGTTAAACATCCAAAATATTTTCAGAAAACAAAGCTTAAGCACCAATGAGATAAAATACAGTAGCATTCGTCTGTTATGAACTGCTTTATTTATTTACAAAAAAAGCCCTCACATTTACACACATACTATCCTTTTAATCTGACAAAATCATCTTAACTTAAATTCCTGAATTGGGTATGTGATTGACTGCCTGTGTCTGGTAGATGCTCTGACCTGTTGGTAGTCCTGAAGTCTGACCACACTGACTCTGACTAGCCTCAAGTAGGGAGCTGCTCTGGGGTCCAGTTGTGATGCAAGGGCTGGGGTCTGTTTGCACCTGATCTGACTGTTGTGACTGTCTTTAAAAAGAACTCTGAAATCTCCCCCTTTCTTTTCATGTTTAACTGATCCTGTGCAAAAATATGACCGCCTATGGTTACATCTAATCATCCAATTACCAACATTTTTATCTTAACTCTTTCCCGCCAGCATAAAAAAAGAAAAGAAAAAAAGAACAAAAAAGAAAAAAAAAGGTTGTTTTTAATCATCGAATTAGTTTATTTTTTTTTTTAAAATTTTTGGGAAAACCCAAAATATTTTGTTGTATGAATATCTGAACATGCAATATATCAAAAGAAAGAACAGACACCCTCTGCTTTTAGACAAAAAAGTTGTGCATCCTTTTTTATCAACACCTGGATGTTGGTAAGTTTCATAAAAAAGCAACATGAGCAAAAAGCTGAGAAAATCGCATTTTTAATAATGACTATACATCCAGATCAGATTCAGAATTATGATCAAAACACAGATGAGTAAGTAGAGTCTATCAACAAAGTGATCGCATTATGATATTGCTTGTTTCTGCTTCTTCTTTGCTTGCATTTTGATCTGGAGGTACTAGTTCAGGAGATGCGTAATATTGCCCCCTACCTTATAACAGTGAAAACACAGAAAGCCGTAAACTCGTCAATGGCGGGGAGAGAGAGTAATTGAAATTACATTCATAACTGATAACTTAAAATCAACTACCAGTTTAAGTTACCAATTTGATCATTGCTAGTCCTATTCTGAACTGAAGTAACTGAGCTACCTAATCGATTTCAAACTGTCAAATGTTAACTCGCTGAACACTAACAGCTGTAGCTTACTTCCCCACATTAGCTAAACATTTGTATACTATAATGTATACACGGCATGGTATAATATGCATGTATTACTAGCACAGGTGTAAGCGCACGGATTGTTATGCTAAAAATTGCAAACCGATCTCTCTGATTAACTGGTAGCCTGCAGCCTTATTAACTCACACATCGTCTCATAAAATGTATTCAGAGCAAACAACCCGGATGTTAAAAACCTTAAAAACTTATTTCAAATATGTTTTCTTATAATTCTTCGGTGTTGCAACGATAATCTCTCGTCCTCTGCTCGCAGTAGTGAATAAAATTTTGGACACCCCTCTGGCTCCGCCACTGAATACAGACCCTCTCATCTAGTAAGACAATCTCTGCCAATCACATTACAGCCTTGATGCCATTGAATTTCAGTCAAAGTTTTGCAACACTCAATCGCCGTTTACGGATACCATAGGAATAAATGAGAAGTGCCATAAGCTGCCTGTCGCAAAAAGTCAGTGACTTCTCTCATAAAACTGTGTTGTTTTCGCTGTAAACTCTAAAAAATAGTTCAATTCAAAAGTATTGCTTAGTGTAAAACATGTTGGAGATTAGATGACAGGCTCTCGATTCAATAAATGATAAGCTGTTTCCTCTGAAAAGCTGTTTATTCAGCGTAGTGAAGCCTCTCCTCCATTGGCATCCATTAAAAATAACGGGCTCTGGTTTGCAGGCTTTCCTTCTAGTGGCTTTGGCCAAACACACGTTGGTGGGCAGAGTTACACTCCATTTTAGATTTCAGTTTCACTTTTCAGTACAATGGCTGTAAATCATCTAATTGCATCCTTTGCCCTTCTCTTAATCTCTAACACATACTGAAAAAAGTGTTTCATTCATCCAATTAAAAAAATTTGATTCACATCTACATGTATTTTATAACATCTATATAAACTTTTTTCAGTGCAAGTAATAGACTTCTTAAAATTTAGTTACATTTCTAGAATTAACTGAATAACTTATCTCTACAATACAATGTTGTCAGAAATGTCTGTTTTTCTACTTTAGGTTTGTCAATTTGTAAATGCTTTATTTGTGGTACAGGAGTATGACGTGTGTAAAACAGGTCTAAATAAATAAAACAAACCATTCTCTCTGTGCAGACGTCAGGTTTGATGAGTTTGAGGAATACAAGAAGTATTATTTAAATTATTTGACTTTGCAGGGTTTTTTCTTTAACCTCTGTCAATATACTTGTTCTATTGTTCTGTTTTTGGAGATTTTTTATTATTATTATTTGTTTGTTGTTTTTTTTATTGTGGAATAATGAGGAGTGGTGTCTTCCGGTGAACCAGAAATCACGTGATTTATCTGAACAAGAAACCTGTTTCCTCTGTAGCCCACAGGTTCATTTGTGCTCGGGGCTTGTTTCTCATCTTCATACGCAGTGTCTGATGTTTGAGTTGTTTCAGTATTTTGAATCCTTTTGACTTTCGAACTTGGATGGATTCCGGTCGATGATCAACAGGTGATTTTCATTTATTATTATTAATTTTAATTATTTTGATAGTGTACATATTTTTATTATTTTATAAGTTTTAATATTAAGGAGATTATTATATAAACCTTTATTTTATTTTATTTAATGACACGATGCATGTGTTGTATATAATATTCCTTTATGTCCTTAATAATTTTATTAGATGATTTACATTGAATCATGTGCATCCACATGTCCTTATTTTTTCTTTGCTAATGTCACATTCATAAAATTTCAGCTTTCATCTTTATATACTTCAACCAAATATCCAATCAATTTTTATGCAAAGTTGGTCAATACACAGTCAATTTCCTGGGAGTCAGAGCTATGAAATATATAACAGAGTTACATATTAGGAGGTGGAGTTGGAGCTATTTGGTTTCTGGGGACATTCTAAAACGCTTAACGTGAAAAACACTTAACGTACGTAAACACAAGGACAGGGGAAACCAAATTTTTTTGATAAATTATTTTGTGATAAACTATATATTGTGAAAAGAACGAGACCTTATTCCACAGATAAAGTAAATATTATGACTTTAAGCATTTTCTCCCTCAGATAACCATTATGAGGAAACAGCTTTAGGCCTCGGGGAAGTTGTGGCCTAATGGTAAGAGAGTTTGACTCCTAACCCTAAGGTTGTGGGTTTGAGTCTTGGGCCAGCAATATCATGAATGAGGTGCCCTTGAGCAAGGCACTGAACCCCCAGCTGCTCCCCAGGCGCCGCAGCATAAATGGCTGTCCACTGCTACGGGTGTGTGTGTGTGTGTGTGTGTGTTCACTGCTGTGTGTGTACACTTTGGATGGCTTAAATGCAGAGCATGAATTCTGAGTATGGGTAACCATACCTGGCTGTATGTCACTTTCACTTTCACTTTTAAAGGGTTAGTTCACCCAAAAATGAAAATTCTGTCATTAATTACTTAAATACCTTCATGTCGTTCTAAACCCATAAGACCTCCGTTCATCTTTGGAACACAAATTAAGATATTTCTGAGAGCTCTCTGACCCTTCATAGACAACAATTACAAGATTGTGAAAATTTCTTTAACCGTGTGATTTTTGTCTTTAATCATATACTGCATTGTGGTGCATTGTGATTCAGATGAAAATCATTTTGACTCAAATGTTTGTTGGTCAAGTTGTGAAATCAGCAATGTTACAGTACTTTAACAATGTTTTACTTATATTCTACAAACTTACAACAATTAAAATGTTTTACATTTTAATAACAAATGGCTAAATCAAACCATACAGTAATTTGTATATTTTCATTTTAAAGATAAAAGTAGATTGCTTTTGCTGATTAAAGACAGAAACTGATTCTGTGTTTAAGTTTTATTAACAGATGTGGTGAAGGCATTACATAAATAACATTTACAACACACCTGTATAAATATAAAAAATACATGGTCATGTTTAAAAAAAAAAAAAAAGAAAAAAGTGCAACAGGTGAAAGCTACACAAGTGTCTACTTTGTATAGGTGTTTAGGGATATGCCTACTGATCACAACACAAGCAAGCACATTATAGGAATTCTGTGGTAAGTAATATCTCATATGGATCTAAAACCTGTTATAAATTCCTATATGAACAACAAATGGTAAATAGAGATTTATACACCACAGACAAAATCAGTGAAATCAGTCTAAATGTTGGGAGAAGAATAGTGATGGGAAGTTCGGATCATTGTACCGACTCGGACCTTTGAGTCTCGTTCAGCAAAATGAACGAATCTTTTTTCGAGTCATTTTGTTCATTTTATCAAAATATAGTTAAAATGTTACTTGTTACTTCCCTAACATGTCTAATAGTACTTACTCAAACGTTGATCACACTACAAAGAATACAAAACTATAATGCTATAAGAAACAGAAAAGATTAATTCATTGTTTACATGGGTCTTCAATCTATGATTAGCTCACCTCACCTCTTATCTGACAAGTCTTCAGGTTTGAGTCGTTCTTTCATCACATGACAAGCTAAACCTATGCAGTCTGAGCTGGAAAGAGAATTTGTTAATTTATCTATCGAGTCCTCATGCAGTCTGAGCTGGAAAGAGAATTTGTTAATTTTCCCAACCTTTTTCACTCGCGGCCCACACCCCAAAACATATGTTAACGCGGCCCACTGTAAAAAAACAACTGACCCCGCTATTGTTGGGTTGTCACTTAGTACTCACAGCTAGCATTGTTAATGTATTTATTGAATTTAGGGCTCCTTACAAATAGTTGGACAAAAAAAAAAAAAAACTATTATTCATTATTTATTATTATTAATTTTGCGATTTCGATTATAATCACAATTATGATTATTACAGATATTCTTACAGTTAATGTGTTTCAGGATAAATTTTGAAGCTTCCAAAAGACTCAATTACAGCTTTATCAAAAGGTGTAACGTCTCTAGAACAGATAAGTCAAAATAATCCATATAGTAAAGGTTGTAACAAAGGTTCTAATATGGCAAAAAAATATATAAATATAAAATAAATAAATCCTGTGTCCATTTATTTTTTTTCTTTTTGCCTCACATTGTCATAGAGCTTATTAAGCTTATGGGTGTGCCTCACGTGATGAAATAGATTGTTATACATTCCCCAAGTTCACAACTTACTTCGTTTGCAACTAATAACAGTTCTGTATCCCGCGCTCAGACTGCAGTTGACTGATTAACGAGTGAACACGCGAAAGCACATTAAATTAATGCCTAGCGCGAATATGTCCGCACGCACGACTGAACGAATTTTGCTCTGTCTCAAAACCAGACGCTCTTGTTCAGAGACACGCTGCACATCACCAGAGAAGAAACATACGCGCACCAAATACTGACTTTTTTGCGCTCAACACTGGGTCCTTGTTCACTCACAACTCTCTTTTGCTCATGTGCTAGATATTAAATTATTTTCCGCACGTTTTTATTATCTTTACCGCGTCCAAAAGTGTGAACGCTTCCATCCGTTAAAATGGGCTAGAAAAAAGGGCATCACAGACAGTGTTGTCAACCTGGAGTTAATAGGCAATGCCCAGTTTGTTATGTTTCTCCTTATCGCGCTAGGAGCATGCATTTTGATAGATTTTGCATGGCATATGCTGGGAGGTCAGGGCAGCGGAAACATCGTTGATAAATTTAGAAATTCGCGTTTGGCAAATCATGATTTTACACAATTTCCATCGCATCCCCTAGCAATGGCAATGAACAGAAAATAACGGGCTTAAAGTATATATAGGAAATGATGTTATTATGTTTGACTTGGACATTTTACGTTTACAAAATATTATTTATTTTAATAGTATTGGCGGCCCACCTGGATACCATCGCGACCCACTAGCCGCGCCCCCACAGGTTGGAAAAAACTGTGACAGCCCCATAAGCTTTAACCATACACTGTATAAAAGGCTTTAACCTATTGTTTTGTCACATAGCTTGGGATAAATTAATTTACAAGCTTAGTACAAAGAGGGCATAGTATTATTATTATTATTATTATTAACTCTACAGTTACTGTGTTTCTGTCTCAAATTGTAGCTTTTTACTTCTTACAGTTCATAAATGTGTGAATTTCTGTCATGATGATTATTTTCCATACACTGAATGTTGTAACAAAGGTAATAAATTATTAATAAGTAATAAGTTATTATTATTATTTAGTCTGTTTCTGACTCAGACTGCATAAGTTAAAGCTTATGGGTCTGTCACGTGATGAACGAACGATTCAAAAACCCCCAAGACTCGAGAGATGAACTAATCAATTCTCTTTCCGGCTCAGACTGCATTGACTGAAACAGGTGAACTACTAGTACCAGTACAGAACCTATAGAATATTGCGCATGCACGACTGAACGAATCGCTCCCTGAGTCAAAAGGAATGAATCGTTCAAGAACGACACATCACTAGAGAAGAAACATACTTCCATACTTCTTTTTGCCAAAACCCTTTATCCATGAAACATGTTTTATTAGGTCATGCTTGGTTTAATTACCTTTGATTATCTTTATTCCAAAAGTGTGGATTTCAGGAACAAAATGTAGTAAAACTTTAAAACTGGTCAAATAATACAACATTTGTATCATATAGTATACATGTTATTTATATTTTGCATTTGATTTGTTTAACCACTACAGTGATAAAGTACACATTCTGTTGGCCATCATACACACAATCCACCATCCCCTGCAATGGATTAAAAAAAACAAAAACAAAACAAAAGTTAATTCTGAGAACGTTTACCCATGTCCTCATGTATGTGTGCAATAGTGGCCTCATAGCATGAGAAAATCTAAGTCTTTCCCATTAGAAGTGCTTCAGCAAACTTGGGAAAAAAATATTAGTCAAAAGGGCAAGTAGCAAACTGTGGCCTCATAGCATGAGAAAATCTAAGTCTTTCCCATATTACCTGCCATGTACTAATGCAAACAGCTTTTAAATCTTTTTTTGATCTGTATCATAAATCATCATTTGCATTTGCAGATGTCACTTGGTTTGATATTTTCTTTTCAGTCATATAATTATGGATCAAAGTACAGATGATGATGTCATGGACAGTTTTTATTTTTAGTCATATAATTATGGATCAAAGTACGACATTAGTTCAGTGTCACACAGAAATCCAAATGATATCAATCTTCCAGTGATAATTATGGATCAAAGTACAGATGATGATGTCATGGACAGTTTTCATGAAACAGATCAAGAAGCAGATGATGCCTTGGCTCCTTCTCCAGCGACACATCAAACCCCAGATAACATGATGTACAATATTCCAGTGTTACATGATGAAAAATGTACAGAAGACAATAATGACTCTTTTGTGACAGGCTTTACCACTAAAATAGAATTTCAGATGCAACCAACTTCAGTTCTTTCCACATCACTTGAGCAAGACCTTGGTGTAAAGTCTCCTGGAACCTTAAATAAAGCACATGGAGAATACAAGGTAAATGTGATAATACACTTAAAAATAAAGGGTTTAAAAATCAGTTTTCGCCATGATCCCATAGAAGAACCACTCTGGGTTTCTACAAAGAACCTTTCAGTGAACAGTTCTTGAAACCCTAGTGAAAAAATATATACACTAAAATGGTATACTTTGCTAATTTTGTGCTTAATGCTATTTAATTGTGTAGAAGTAGTGTTGAGGTCCTACTAAAGATATATGTATATTTGATTGTGCTAAACTGGAACTATTGCAAGTATACTTCAGTTACGCTTTAAATATTTTAAATTTAAAGACTGATATTCAGAAATCATTCAGACCTTTTTAAAACTGATATTAAAACACATTTAAGGCATAATATTAAGAAATGTGCATTGTGCAATAAAGAAATACTCCAAATAAAGTTTAATTATAATTTTATATCAGGAAGTCTTAAGTGATATGTCAATAAATATGTTAATGGATTTGAAGAATACTTAGTATGAAATAAACTTATTTTAAATAAATTGGTATAGATTTTTTATTTTTATGTTTTTATTTTTTTTTTTTGGTGGGTGGTAATTATTTATTTTTTTTAAGATGATGATAATGAAGATTTTTTTTTTTTTAGTGGTGGGTATTATTGATGGAAGTGTCTTTTTAAAGTTTTATTCTTCTTGCACTTAAAAATGAAAGTGTTCCAAAAGGGGGTTTTCACAGTGATGCTATAGAATAACCAAAGAAACTTTCAGTGAACAGTTCTTGAAATAATAATTTTTCTCAGTGTAAATTATATTTCATTAATCTAAAAAACCTTTTTGGACTAAAAAAAGTATCTTTTGTGGAATGGAAAGTTTCTTTGGATGTTAAACCTTTCATGGAAGCATCAATGCAAGTAAAGGTCCTTTATTTTTAAGAGTGTACCTAAGTTACATACGCTACATGGCCCAGTTTTCTAGAAATTGGTCAAAGGTTTGGCCATTTTTTATATAGATTTAACTGTTTCAAGTAGTGTTTTAGAATAAACATAGAAGTGTGATGTTCAGATGCATAAAAATTGTAACTCTAACACAGTTAAACAACCTTTAAAAAATCATTGTAATAAGAAACAGATAATTTCTTGTTATCTCTCCAGGATAATGTAAAACCAGTGGAAGAAAGGAGTAACCCGAAACCTGATGATAATGCAAACATTGTTGCACATGTTTGCTCAGGCTTTAATGATTCATCTCACAACAACACAGGTAAGAAATGCAACTGGTACAAAGTTCTGTCATGAAACTCTAGATGGCACAGGTCTATAGGTTTTAACTCAATCTGAAATAATCACATCATTATTCACATGGCGCAGCTGACTGGTTCTAGTTGCATCAGCAGTCATTGAGCTTGCTGCTCAACATTGAAAAACTCAGCGAGCCAGTACTTGCTGTAGCAGTTGCAGCGCACATCGGAAACCCTCCACCAACCCCAGTATACCTCTATAGATCTGCTATGGGATTATTTAAAGTATGGTCTATATGCAGGGTTATTTCATATATTTTATATATGTGCAGCAGCAGTATTTCTTACATGCTCACAGCAGCATGTCTGTGGATGTATTGGCAGTAGCAAGTCTTGGCACTTGCTCTGCCACAGCAGCAGAAGCATTGTAGATTTATTCCACCAAGACCAAACACATTAACAATGTCATGTATATTACCATACTAAACTTTCATGACAGAACTGTGTATCAGTAAGAAGCACTATTTCATTAATATATATTGTGGTGTGTTCTTACATTCTCTGAGTTTGAGAACAGCTCTGTGTTGTTTATTTTTGGATCCTGATTTGACTGTTGCATTATTTGGAAGCTCTGATGCTGTCCAGTTTGGATGTGACAACGTTTTACTTGAAGATAAACAACTCTGTCATAAAAACGCAGAATTTCCAATGATCATTCAAGAGAGGAAGATATCAGAACATTGTGTCTCAGTGATCAACATGATTGGCTCCCATGAGACTGATCTCAAACCTCTCAATCCTGTTCTTTGTCAACTAGTGAATGAAAATGAAATCCATGCCTTCATCTTTGTTGTGCGATTGGGCCAGTTAACAGATGCTGATAAGATGGGCATTGAATGGCTACAGAGAATATTTGGTGACAGAGTTCTTTCATTTGTGATTATTGTCTTTACCTATGAGAAAGAGGAAGAGTGTGACACCATAATAGATGACCTGAAGAACAACTCTGTTCTGGAGCAGCTGCTGAATAAATGTGGAGGAAGATATCACACCTGCAGCAAGATCATGAACAAAAAATCAGAGATGAGAGAACTGATGGACAGAATCAAGCGTCTGTTCACTGACAATAATCAGCAGTGCTACAGCAGAGAGATATATAGCTCTTTGAGAGACCCACAAAACAGTGAATATCAAAGTGGTAACACAGCTTCTATGTTCATGTTTGGCTTACATTTTCCACAACTTCATTTCAACATTTTATTTAAAAATTCAAAAATAATACTGCAATATATTCAAATATTATAAATATTATGAAAGTTTTTTGAGGAATTATGCCTGTATATTTTTTTATTTAACATGATCACATTAGTATTTGTAGGTATTCGTAAGTGTGGTTCAAGCACACAGACATTGTTTTAAGGGGGAGTCCCCGCCCACTCTTCATAAATTGTTTTAAAAAATCATGTATTAATATCAAGCTTAAAAAACACTCAAACAGACTGAAAGTAATCACTGAAATCATGTATTAATATATTACAGCTTCAGTTCAGTGAGTTCAATGATGATTCTGAAAGATAGAAGAGTTGCTTGTCGCTACTTTCATATGATGCTGCTAAAAGAACATTATTTTGTGTATTTGGTGTAATGAAATGGTTTATGCGGTTTAAGGTTAAAAAAACACATTATTTTCCCACTGTCTGTACATATTGTTTCTCCTCTATGCCCCGCCTTTCTGAAACGCGTAGTTTTTTTTACAAAGCTCATCATTCTGAAAAGCAAGGTGTGCTCTGATTGGCCAGCTATCCAGTGGGTTGTGATTGGCCGAATGCCTCAAGCGTGTGATGGAAATGTTACGCCTTTTACCATACTGTGATGCTGTGTGTCCCAGTCAGAACACCACGTGACAAGACAATAACAATAAAACCCATTACAAAGGAGGCATTTGTTGCATCCAGTGGGGACATAATTACGGATAATAATGACTTATACTGTTTTTTACGGTTGCGTTGCATCGCGCCGCGTTAAACATAAAACATAAACATAAACGCGTAAACATAAAACCATGTCTGCATTTTTGATTGGAGAAACAACAAACAAGCGCTACTCTACACCAGTGGTTCTCAATTTCAGTCCTTGCACCCCCCAGCCCTGCATATTTTGCAAGTCTCTCTTTGTTAACCCACCTGATTTAGATAATCAGCTCGTTAAAAGTGAGCTCTGTGCATGACCTGTGTTCCCATTGACATGGTCCCTACACAGTGTTCATTGCTCCCTACTCCCTGAGCAGGGGAAATTGTTGAAGTTTACCTCACTTCAGAACATTCATTCACAGATTTGCACTGTGCAACATCTTCACACATGGAGGCAAGTGTGACATCATATACCTCTGTAAATAAATACAATTTAAATTCATGTCTCGCACACTTCAATGCACTTTGAATAGAACATATACTTTCACTTTGAATTGGAATAATGCCAGAATATCCTGTGATGTCCTCTTCGCAGGGCACTTAAATTAGAATAGAACAAACATCTGAAGCAATAAGAGAAACATACAACATATGCAGAGATGGGGGGCGCGAGGACTGGAACTGAGAACCGCTGACCTACCCCAACCCTAAACCTACCCTTACAGTAGGATAAATACAGTGTTGGTAGCATAATCTGATAGGTAGCATTATTTGTTAGAACACCAGGACACGGCATGATCACAGTATGTTAAAGGGGTCATGACATGGGTTTTTTTATTTTATTATTATGGTCCCCTAGGTGCAATTATAGTATTACTATTTTTTTTTTTTAATTTTTTTTTTTTAACTTTTAAAATGTAGTGAATTATGACATTTTCCTATGGAGGAATTATTGAGTCAGATTATAAACTAAAAGTCTTAAACCAAAACTAAAAATCTAAATTTGAAACTTAAAGTCCAAGTCGAAAATTAATTTGGTATTTAGGATTGGGCATTTGGTATTTAGGATAGGGCATTTGTATTTAGGATTGGGCATTTCCTATTTAGGGGTTGGGCATTTGGTCAATAGTTAGCCATTTAGGATTTTAGGATTGGGCATTTGGGGATTTAGGATTGTGAATTTGGTATTTAGGATTGGGCATTTAATCATTTAGCCATTTAGGATTGAGGATTGGGCATTTGAAGATTGGAGGATTGGGCATGTGAGGATTGAGGAGTGTATGCAAATTAGGAGGCGTGGCCCAAATACTGGAGGCTGGCTTTTGAAAGGGCTGGTGCCCAGAGGCACCTTATGGACAGCAGAGGGAGCTCCCAGTGTTAAGGACCACACTGTAATGAAACCAAACGGAGCGAGTGAGCGGCTTGAGCGAGGACTGTGTGATAACTTCAACTTAATGACAGCTTTGTAACATTTGTGACCCTCAGACTATATTATGGCGGCTTTCAATGCCATTAATAACCGAGCGTACAACTGATGCTTGCGCGCGGTAAATAACTTCCGTGAGATGAAAAACAAAATCGCACGCGAGGAAACGGGAGCCCGCGAGCTTTTTTGGACTCAAACCGCGCGCGTGACATGTTCTCTGGGGCGCGCAAAGACAAGCCCTCGCGCGCGCATGATCATTCCCCAGCTGCTCGCGCTCGATCTTCTCACCTGCTCGCTATAACACTTTTATTTTTGTCAGTCGTGGGGCGGGGCTTGCTGTTTTAATTGTTATCTCAAATGTCATTGGTTATTCCCAGGGGGCAAGGAAGTCGACCGGAAGTTGAAGTCGGCCGCGTGCCGCCATCTTGTAGCAGAACTTCACTTGCGTTAGCATGCCCATTGACTCCCATTCATTTTTTTGCGTCACTTTGACAGAGAATAACTTTACAGATCCGAGGCGTTTAAAAGACTCATTTGTCCATTATTTATTTCTAAGATACACGACAATGTATAAACGGGCTCCATTACCTTCTATGTTACATTATGGCCCCGTAGAAACAGTTTTTGTAAAAATAGGCTAACGATTGCGTCATAACCACCTCGACTCTCTGTCGCACAGTAGAGAAATTACCGTACAGACAGGGGAGAAGCTCGCAGACAATCGGGGAGGACGTCAAAGAGATATGGCGTACTGGTGTTACATTTTAAAATACTATACAAAATAATAATCAGAATACTTACTCCTGCTCACTCACACCAAAAGAACTCCCCGCTCAAGCTCGCCGTCTCTGCAAGATTAACGATGGCAGTTTGCACGCACAGCTACTAGAAGATTTACATCTGTCAGACAGGTTGCTGACGTAGCTTGAGTCTGCGCGTCAGAAACGGAAGTGCTAAAAATCGCTAAAAATGGGCTTCACTTGTCTCAATTGAGTTCCAATGGGGTCGCTGTGTCCATTTCTTTTACTGTCTATGGTTATTCCCCTTTTCCTGAAGTCAGTATTGGACGCCTGTTATAAGATGATTAATAATTCACTTGACTTGACACATGGCTTCATCAGTGGACCAGATACAAGTGAGTTATCATTTCATTTGCTTGTTTTATTTATTTTTGTCTTTATTTCATGTAATTTAATGCATTGTTCATAGAGTAGATCTTTTCTAGATACTTGATTAACTGGAAGTCTTCTGATTATTAGTGACTGCAGTCTTGTGATGATAAGAGATACACATATGAACCCTTTTACACAAGGCTGTAATAACACACACACACACACACACACACACACACACACACACACACACACACACACACACATATATATAAAGCTAAAGGAATGACAGTAAAGTGTTTAAAAAGTTTTATCTTTAATCTTGTTTTATCTTTAAAATATATATATATACTAGATAGTATATATATATATATATATATATATATATATATATAAAAGTTTTATCTTTAATATATATATATATATATATATATATATATATATATATATATATATATATATATATATAAAGTTATATTTTTTTTTTCCTTTGTATTTGCAGGTCGTGTACGTGAATGCAGAAAATAACAACCGAGCCTCGACATCATACCTATTCTTCTCAGAAGGAATCCAGAAATTTGGCTGTCAAGGCAAGTACAGTGAAGAAAAAAACATTTGAATTTTTTTTTCTTCTGGAAATGTATTGCTTTTTTTTTTTTTTTTTTTTTTTAAATCAGGGTCATGGGAGACCAAGGAATGGAGGATGTACAGATTGCCAGGTTCATGTTTTCTTCAAGAGGCACCAAGCAACATAGTTTCATATCTGGTAAACTGTCCATAATCAAAGGTAAAGAGATATGAGGGGAACCTGTTTTAGTTACCCTTTCACAACACTGCTGTTTATGTGTTAATCTAAGTGGATTTTTAATAATGTATTAAACTGATAAATCTTCAGGACATCAAAGAGCCGTATCTAGACTGGGACATAGTTCTGATTTTTTTTTTTTTTTTTTTTAATTCCCCCACATTGTAGAAAAAAAAACAAATCCAGTTCTTTGACAGGGAAATTAGCACCAGTGAATTCAGCAGGTGTTGAGTGTCCTCAACCCATCCAACTCATACAGGATTAACATTCTTGAACAACAGCTCTGAAATCTAGCTTCTAGCTACTAGCTTCTCTAATCTTTTTGTATTCTATCTATTTTTATTTTCTTTTTATTTATTACACAATTAACAAAAAGCAAAAAAAAAAGGCCTCTAACACTAGCTTGCTCTATTTTTTTCTATTCTAGCTAAATTAAAAAAACTTGCTATGTGTACTGCGTTAAGCTAACTGTGACTTGTTATAGCACTTATGTATTATTGCTCTTTTGTTGATTTTGATTGCTTCCACTGTCCTTATCTGTAGCCGCTTTGGACATAAAAGTGTCTGCTAAATGAAAATGTAAATATAAATCTTCCACAGGCATAATAGAAGCTGCTATGCACCTGTAACAATATAAAACTCCATAATCACGGGAAGAAGGAGGCGGGAACCGGCGAACACTCAAATAAAACTTTAATAACAAAATAAACACAAAACAACGCGACAGCCCCTCACGGTCGACTGCCGCGCACAAACAGAAACCAAACCACAAAATAAAACCCAGGCCTGGTCCTCTCTCGTCCTTCACTGTCATCGCTCCTCTTTTGTATCCTCCCAATCTCCTCCGTGGGACTCGAGACCGGTGAGTGGAGCAGGTGTCGCTCATTTCCCAATCACTCCACCGGCCTCCCTCCGTTCCCACGGCTCTCGGCCCCGCCCCACTCGTCACAGCACCATCTAGATTTGGCTCTTCAATATACTAATGATTTAGCCGTTAAATACATAGTTAAAAATCCACTTAGACTAATGCATAAACAGCAGTGTGGAGAAAGAGTAAAGACAGCAGGGTCTCCATTCCTCATATCTCTCAGATTAGTACATTTTGTGTGTGTCAGTCCAATGTGCCACAGCTGCTCTGAGCTTCGACTGCCTTCTGAGGAGAGTGCATGAAGAGTCCAGGCTTCTGCAAATGTTGTCCAAGTCTGCCTGGATTCTTGGGAGAAAAGTGTACTGTACACTAAACAGGTCCTCAACCACTGATAAGTCACGCAATCCTTCTGCCTCCAGCAAGTGCAAGCATGTCATGAGTCACCATGATCCTGACATCACACCAAATGCATTCAATCCTTTTAGAAACAGTGAAAATTGAAATAAATGTATAGGTTTAAAATCAGATCAGTTATTTATTATTAATAAGATATTTTGTTACATAAAGGGTGACATTGAAAAGCTACCTACAGATTACTAAAGTTACTAAATTTAGGCCTAAATGAAATTTCAGACAACTGTACTTTACCTTTGATTATGGACAGTTTACCAGATATGAAACTATGTTGCTCGGTGCCTCTTGAAGAAAACATGAACCTGGCAATCTGTACATCCTCCAGTCCTTGGTCTCCCATGACCCTGATTTAAAGAAGAAAAAATGAAATACATTTCCAGAAGAAAAAAAAATTCAAATGTTTTTTTCTTCACTGTACTTGCCTTGACAGCCAAATTTCTGGATTCCTTCTGAGAAGAATAGGTATGATGTCCGAGGCTCGGTTATATTTTCTGCATTCCCGTACACAACCTGCAAATACAAAGGAACAAAAAAAAAAAAACAATTATATCTATATATATATATCTATATATATATATAATATATATATCTATATATAAAGATTAAAACAAGATTAAAGATTAAAACTTTTTGTAAACACTGTTACTGTATTCCTTTAGCTTTATATATATGTGTGTGTGTGTGTGTGTGTGTGTGTTATTACAGCCTGGAAAAAAGGGTTCATATGTGTATCTCTTATCATCACAAGACTGCAGTGCACTAATAATCAGAAGACCTTCCTGTTAATGAAGTATCTGGAAGAAGATCTACTCTATGAACAATGCATTAAATTACATGAAATAAAGACAAAAATAAATAAAAAACCGCAAATGAAATGATAACTCACTTGTATCTGGTCCACTGATGAAGCCATGTGTTCAAGTCAAGTGAATTATTAATGCCATCTTATAACAGGCGTCCAATACTGACTTCAGGAAAAAGGGGAATAACCAATGACATTTGAGATAACAATTAAAACAGCAAATACCCCCCCCCGCCCCACGACTGACAAAAATAAAAGTGTTATAGCGAGCAGGTGAGAAGATCGAGCGCGAGCAGCTGGGGAATGATCATGCGCGCGCGAGGGCTTGTATTGCGCGCAGAGAACGTCACGCGCACGAGAGAGTTTGAAATGAGCTCGCGGGCTCCCGTTTCCTCGCGTGCGATTTTGTTTTTCATCTCACGGAAGTGATTTACCGCGCGCGCAAGCATCAGTTGTACGCTTGGTTAGAATGCGCATTGAAAATGCCGCCATAGTATAGTCTGAGGGCACAAATGTTACAAAGCTGTCATTAAGTTGAAGTTATCACACAGTCCGCTCGCTCAAGCGCGTCACTCGACCCGTTTGGTTTTCATTACAGTGTGCTCCTTAGCACCGGGAGCTCCCTCTGCTGTCCATAATGTGCCTCTGCGCACCAGCCATTTCAAACCCAGCCTCCAGTATTTGGGCCACGAGCCTCCTAATTTGCAGGACACTCCTCAATCCTTCAAATGCCCAATCCTCAATCCTAAGGGCTAAAATGAGTTTAAATGCCCAAATCCTAAATCCCCAAATGCCCGCGCCAATCCTAAATCCTAAATAGCTAAATGACCAAATGCCCAACCCTAAATAGGAAATGCCCAATCCTAAATACAAAATGCGCTATTCATAAAATACCAAAATTAATTTTCGACTTGGACTTTAAGTTTCAAATTTAGATTTTTAGTTTTGGTTTAAGACTTTTAGTTTTAGACTTTTAGTTTATAATCTGACTCAATAATTCCTCCATACATTCGAAGCGATGGCTCTTGCAATGATAAAACCTTATATGTTTGAGCACATCTGCGTGGCATTGTAATTTTCCTGTACACAGACACACTCGCTGTCCGTCGGAGACTGAACACTTGTGAGGCGCGCGGCGCGACAACGATACGAAATGAGCGTAGTTGTCTTGTGCCGGAGGCGGTCAATATGCAAATGGTTGGAACGTCACTTCGCACCGTGACGTCACTACTTCTTACCATGGATCCAGAACGAGCTGTATTTAGAGCTTGATTAAATAAATGGCTCGTTTAAAATGGGGAGGACGTCTTAAGCTATGAAACTTGCAGGACATTTTAATGGTACAAAGACCTCTTATATTCCAAAAGATCAAGGCAAATTTGGTTTCTCATTTCATGACCCCTTTAAGGGGCATAACATTTCCGTCACATGCTTGAGGTATTTAGCCAATCACAATGCACTGGATAGCTGCCCAATCAAAGAACAACTTGTTTTTCAGACCGTTGAGCTTTGTAAAAATCGACACATTTCAGAAAGGCGTGGCATACAGGAGCAACAATAATGTACATTATGTGGAAAATAATGTATTTTTTAACCGTAAACCACATAAACACATTTCATTACACCAAATACACAAAATAATGTTCTTTTTAGCAGCATCATATGACCCCTTTAATAGATTGATTTGAGGTAATAAAAAGTGGATAAAAATTAATTCGTTTTAATTAAGTTTAATAAATTTTAATCAGTCTGTAAAGAAATCTTTAATCTCCGAAATACTTAAAAATTAAAGTGACATTTAAAGATCTTTATGTATCCTAATGATATTTAAATCATATATATCAAGTTGCAAGACATAATTGAATGTTACCGCTTTATTATGGCATTTGTTATTGAATCGATATATTTTAGTCATGAATGTTCAAAAGAATCTGCACACATCCATTTTGTAACATGGAGTCAGAGACGTTCGGATCCATATGCAGTAGTTTATTATCAGAACGGTCAAACAGGCAATGATCGAAGGACAGCGTCAGGTATGTCAAGGGATATCCAAAATCGAAAACAGGAACAAGCAGAGGTCGGGGCAGGCAGCAGAGAATCACAGTCGGTATAAACAATCCAAGATAAAACACGGAAGGAACAAACACAGGGAAACCGCTCAGAAATGCCAGACAGAACTAAACAAGACTTCGCAAAGACTGAGAGTGATTGTGCTGCTTATATATGGGTGTGTGTGTATTAGCTGCAGGTGTGTGTGTGTAATTAGATGCAGGTGTGTGTGTGTGCAATCAGTCCCAGGAATGAGGCAGGATGGGAAATGGAGTTCGAAAAAGGGGATGGACACAAAAATGCCAGAGTCCTGAGTGGAGTGCCCTCTATTGGAGTTTATGGGCACTCCAGCTAATGATCATGACACATTTGTACTTGAATCTAAAGTTTGGTTGCGCTTTTTTCAATTGTCTTAAAATAACCACTAATAAATCTTTTCCTCTGCTTTAATAAAATCAAGGTGCAGAAACAGTAAGCATCAGTGACAATAATGAACTGACTGTTGGGAGCCTGGTCCAAACTGATAAAGGAGACAAACAAAAGGTACAAACTTACATGCTGAATTAACAGTCCTATTTTTTCATCAGAGCGTTATTCATATTTTAATTAAGACTATTCCACTATGATCGCAAAAGTATTCATATGTATTTTTATTTTTGAATGCAATTATGTTTGCATAGACCTCTAAAATTTGCATAGTATCAAAACATTTTTTGCATATAAACAACTTAGAGAAGTACAAAAATAAATCCTTATTGAATTTATAAATATTGAATATCTATTAATTAATGTAATTAATCAGTTGATTATATTGTATTTATAATCAATGAGATTATGATACAGCCCTTCCCTGGCTTACGAAGTGGGAAGGACAACATTAGACCACCTGTGGGTGCACAGGTCTCACCACAGCGATCTGTAGTACGGCTGAAGGAATAATCTTTATAAAAGCTTTCAGAGTTATTTGTGGTCTGCTGAAAGTAATTTGTTAATCCATTCACACTTTTAAATTTCATTTTAATGATTGATGGATGAAGGGTGAGTAGAACTATGTCACCTGATTGTACCTACACAGTTTAACGGAAGTTACTCCCATAATTGTCACTGTACGTTTATTAGATTGTTAGGTTTTTTAGATTGTTTAAAAGTGGTTGGTTTTGGGTATAGGGTTAAGGGATCTAAAATATATCTAAAAAAAGTAAAAATGGAGCCTCAGATATGTTTATGGTATAATAAAATTTATGTTTATACAGCTGTAAATAAGTAATACCTTCAAATGTTACATACCGATACACGTAACAGTGAGATTAGGGCGCATATTCATATTTGTCAAATGCTTTTAATGTATTACATTTTCAAAAAAAGTGTACAAATTATAGGGGTCATATGGCGTTGCTAAAAAAGAACATTATTTTGTTATTTGGTGTAATGCAATGTGTTTATGTGACAGAAATGTTAAGTCTCTTACCATACTGTGATGCCGTGTCCCGGCGCAACAAGACAAAACCAATAAAACCCATTATAAACAAGGCATTTGTTGCATCCATTGTGGACATAATTACTGATTATAATGACTTATACTGTGATTTTATGTGTTGCATTGCATCGGGCCACGTAAACATAAAACCATGAGCTCATTTCATTTACATGCACGTTAAACGTGGCTTAATAAGCCTAAACGCACTTGGTCATGTAAACGCGGTTCTTTTATCGGAGCATAAACGGCGTAAGCATAAACCGGTTGCAACAGGCAGTTTTTTGCCTCTTACTCCGATTTCGCATGGCATGTAAACGCAATAGTCTGCTTTCTGTTGGCTTATTGAAGTTCGCATGTGTGATACGTAAGAGGAACGCATAGTTCATGCAGATTTAAAGGTGACATATTATGCCCCTTTTTACATTATTTAATAATAATAATTATATAATAAGTCTCTGGTGTCCCCAGAATGTGTCTGTAAAGTTTCAGCTCAAAATACCCCACAGATCATTTATTATATCATTTTGAAATGCCTATTTTGAGTGGAAGCAGAAACATGCTGTTTTTCGTGCCTGTCTCTTTAAATGCAAATGAGCTGCTGCTCCCTGCCCCCTTTTCCAGAATAGAACTTCGTCATTACAGCTTGGACCTGCTAAAAACATCTCTTTTGGTTCTGATTATAATGTTTATCACACTGAAATCATGCATTTTAAACCATATTAGTTAAAGCTTCTGATATAGGGTTTTCTGAGTTCACACATCTGAAGCAAAAGTTCTTATTCACACACAAGTTTACATTAAAAACACATGAGTTACAAAAACAGTCAGTTATGTCTGTGAAGGTTTTAGATCTGTGTGGCAGTGGCAATATACAGTAAATAAATCAATAACTGCACTGCTCTCTTTTATCATATTGGGATCATGCGTTTTAAACCTTATGTGTTTGTATTTGTGGTATATGGTGGTGTGGTTTGTATTTTTTGATGATGCTTTCTCTTTGTGTTTTGTGCTGGTATGTGAATGTAACTTGCAAAATCAAAATGACAGCACTGTGGGTGGAAGCTTACAGATTAAGGGGAGGTAATATTATAATGAGATCCCTTTGCCATGTCACCAAGGGAGTGAAATCAGACACGCTCGTTTTCTCAGACTCTTGCAGAAAAAGGCTTACTAAAACAAAGTTACTGGGTTAATCTTTTTCACGTTTCCTTGGTTGGTAGATATACCGGGGACCTGATTATAGCACTTAAAACCTGGAAAAGTCAGATTTTCATGATATGTCACCTTTAAGCACATCTAGACCGAGCAAACGTCTTGCAGTAAAGAATGAAGGAAATATATCACAAAAGCAGACTTTTTCATGACTCGGAAAATGATTAAAATGTGTTCTCATCTCGTGCACCAGAAGTAGAAGTGGTTCAGTCACAATGCTGCATTTATAACTCCAAGAGAGGACATTTGGGTGGTGTTATGCAAATCTTCCCACATTGTGACGTAGACATGGGGCGTGTTTAAACGAGGCGTTTTAGGAGGGCGTGGACGAGTCTTAACTTTTATAAAGAATATCTCTTTGGGTTTGAGACTTTAGTCTTTGCAACTTTAGGGATCTTATTTATTCACGAACAGCTTGTAAAACTCCAAAGAGAAAGGAAAACCTGAAATCGCATCATATGACCCCTTTAACATTCCTTTTCAACTATTCTGTTTTATGGTACTGTGTTTTTCAGCTATGTGCAGAACAACTCATTGAGAGGCTTCATCTTGAAGGCAAACTGAGAACTGTAGATTTCCTTAAGCCAATTGTACAATCACAGTCCCAAGAGTTTTGTGGAGAAGAACAGCTGGCTTCAGTTTTTCTACAGAAATTGATGATGATGGACTACAGAGCAAAATACCTTCAGATTAAAGAGAATAATGAACAACACACACAACAAAGGAACAATGACTCATCTGAAGATGATGCTGATGCCTTTGATAATATTTTTGGAGAAACTGCTAAACCCTCAGATGAAACAAACAAATTAAATGTGGTCCACTTAATGGATGTTCAGATGGCTGTGTTTCATTGCGCTGATAGTTTCCTAAAGCAGCTCATTGTGACTAAACTATCACAGTGTCAGTATGCTCTGCCTCTGCTTGTACCCAATCCATTCACACAACAGATTGAGTTCCCGCTCTGGACATTTCGTCAAATTAACAAGAGCTGGAAGACAATTGATGAAACAGGTAAAATATCTAGCAAATTCCTGCCAGTCTACAAAACAGAAACCCCAATGGTGGCTTTCTTCAGATTTGGTCCTGCATCCTTATCCAAGTCTCAACTAATGAACAGCCTGATCAATGAGAAGCACAACACATTCTTCCACAGGAACTGCCCAGGCAGCAGCAGAACCAGAGTGCTGATGGACGGAGTGGTGGAGATCGCTTGGTACTGTCCATCTGGAGAGAAAACAGACAGATTTAATCATTGTGTTGCGTTCTGTAACCTCCATGGTGATGCAGGAGCCCATGAAAAACAGCTGGGTGTCCTGACTGAAATGGCCTCTGTAAATGTTGCTATTTTACCACAACTTTACAAGAATGAAAAAAGCATGACCAAGATCCAAACCTTCTACAAGGACTCAACGCCACTCATCTGCCTTCTTACTGATAAGGATTTACCTCTGACAGAAATGCGGAAAGGGAAATACAAAATTGGTTTGAAAGGCAGAAATCAGTCAGTTGTTTTTGAAGAAATCAGAAGAGCTATAAAAAATGGACTCTTGTCTACTGAATCATGTTCCTTCTTTAAGCTTGAAGATGTGTCCAAAAACAACGATTTCAGAGTAGATGAGGTTAATGATGATGACTGCAGGAAAGGAAAAGAAGCAGCACAGCAGATGATAAATTTACTGAAGGATAAAGATCTGACTGAAATCAAAGAATCATTCCTGCCATGTCAGGGAAACCTGTGGCATCAGTGGTGCCAGAAGAATAAAGAACTTCATCGACCTACATCAGGAGAACTACATAAGGGAAGCAACATTGAAAAGAACAAAAGTTTAAAAAAATCAGAAATGCAGAAAATCCGTGAACTGCAGCAAAGATCTGTCTTAAGTCAGTTTATGAAAATCTTTATTCAAAAACTGAATTCACCTCTAGGAAATGAAGAGGCATATTTTCTGAAATGGCTGGGCATCCTGCTAGACAACTACACTACTGAAAGCCTTTCAGCCCTTCTTCGTGAGTATGATGAAAAATGGTCAACCGTCCTAAATCTTAAAAAGAAACATGATAAATCACTGCAAATGACAGCAGCACAAGTTGAACTTGAGAAAGTATCTGAGAAACTACAAGCTGCAACCTTTGGCTTGGAGCACATACTGAGAGAGATCGGTCAGGTATATGAATCATGTTCATCTGTAAAGAACAACACAAAAAAGACCTGATGTTAAACTTGCCTCCTCTCTTCCAAGTCTTGCAGCAGAGATGATGATCTCTGGATTTCCACTGGAGCTGATGGATGGCGATGCAGCCCATGTTCCTCTGATCTGGGTTACTGCTGTTCTTGATGCACTTCATCCAGAAACGGGGAGACCAGAGAGTCTATGTGTTGTCAGTTTTAGGGATTCAGAGCTCTGGGAAATCCACCATGCTGAACACCATGTTTGGACTGCAGTTTGCCGTCAGTGCTGGCAGATGCACCAGAGGAGCTTTCATGCAGCTGGTCAGAGTGTCGGAGGAGATGAAAGCACAGCTGAAGTTTGACTATATTCTAGTTGTTGATACTGAGGGACTTCGTGCCCTAGAACTGGCCGGAAGGTCAACAAGAAATCATGACAATGAAATGGCCACATTTGTTGTTGGTCTTGGAAATATGACATTGATCAACATCTTTGGAGAAAACACAGATGAGATGCAGGACATTCTTCAGATTGTTCTTCAGGCCTTCATGAGGATGAAGAAGATCAAACTGAATCCAAGATGCATGTTTGTGCATCAGAACGTTTCTGATGTTACAGCTGGAGAGAGAAAAACATGGAGGGAAGGAGACGACGACTGCAGGAGAAACTGGATGAGATGACTAAACTCGCCTGCTAGCTAAAGAGGAAGACTGTGATACAGAGTTTTTCAGTGACGTCATTGCGTTTGACGTTCAGAAGGATGTGAAGTATTTTGCACAGCTCTGGGAAGGCAGCCCACCAATGGCACCACCGAACCCCGACTACAGCAGAAATATTCAGGAGTTAAAGGACACCATTCTCTCAAAAGCTTCAGAATCTAATGGCATTACACTGTCTCAGTTCAGAATGCGTATTATTGATCTGTGGAATGCACTGCTGAATGAAAACTTTGTGTTCAGCTTCAAAAACACACTCGAGATTGCGGTATACAGAAAACTGGAAACTAAATACAGTGACTGGACGTGGAGCCTCAGAAGTGCCATGATCGGCATAGAAGACAAATTCTACAACAGAATTGCAAATGGAAACATTATGGTTCAGGAAAATGACTTGTTGGCTGACATGAGGATGATCAAGGAGCAGGTAGAAAAATCAATCATGTCTTACTTTGAGGAGGACAAAGACAAAGAAATTCTGTGTCAGTGGCGAGGAAGATTTGAAACCAGAATCAAAGATCTTCATGATGACCTTGTGAAGGCAACAAAAAGAAAGTTAGATGAAGCAATTGAACAGAAAAAAGCCAGGGAGCAGCTGGATCAAAGAAGGACAGAGTATGAAAACAAGCTTTTCAGTCGGAGCAAGGAACTAGCTTTGAGCCTGAGAAATAAAGGAACAGATGAACACATGCTTAAGGAGGAGTTTGACAAAATGTGGAGTAAATGGGTCACTGAAATGACCAAAGACACACCTCCACTGGGAGACATTAACTTCTGGGAGGATGTGACATGGATATTATCTGAAAACCATGAACTGACTCTTGTAGATGAGCGCTTAAAACAAAAAGTCTACAAACTGATAGACCGCCGGAGTGATTATTGTGACTACATGATACTAAAGAAGCATCTGGTGCACTCTGATGAAATGGCATCTTCAGCGGAAGCTACCGAGAGCTTTAAGAAAAGCAAGAGTGGGATGTTCAGTTGGTTCAGTCAAAACGTTATGTCAGGGATAGAATATTTTAGATGGACTCAAAAGCAACAAGAGTACATGGGCCTAAATGCTGAACTTCATTACTCAATAAGGAATCTGACTCACAAAATTATTCAGGAAACTGAAATGATAATGAAGAAGTCACCAGTTAGAACACGAGGATACAATGAGAGTTTTGTTCAAGAAATAACAGACTGTGTTAAAAAATCAGTACAGAAACATCAATCCGAAAGCCAAAAATTACAAATTAAAAAGGGAGTTTACCATAGATCTGAGTCTCCATGTGTGTGAGATTGCCAGACAGACTTTTACTGAACTCCACAAAGAATTCAGAGAAGCAAATGACCCAAGACTTTATCTTAATAACCAGAAAGCTCAATACTGGAACATCTTCAAGAACTACTACAAAGGAGCAACAACAACAACCATACTATGTGAATTCATCTGCAGCAAACTTGAACCATCTATTCTACAAGCAGTTTACAACACAAACTGCTAAAGATTTGGCCACACAAATGAGGTCGGACATAAAAGCTTTACGTGAGAACAGACCAAATCTAGAGAAACACATTCTGAGATCGCTTGCAGAAAAGGAGGACTTTGAGCAGTACATAGAATACATTCATAATCCCAGAGAACACTTCAAACAATTCATAAAGAATGAAGTGAAAAGCTTCTTCACCAAACAAAACAAAATGATTCTAAATATTTTCAAAGGAAATCTAAAACAAAAGGAGCAGACTGTAAATAATGCAATGAAAGCAGCTACAGGAGAGGTCAAGAGTAAGAGTGGTGGTGGTGGCATGTGGTTCAGATGCTTCACCACGGCCCTGACAGATGAGCTGAAACTCACGGAGAACTCATGTGGTGATCTTAGAGAAATTAAAGATTTGGATTTTCT
This sequence comes from Cyprinus carpio, assembly GCF_018340385.1. Lineage (NCBI taxonomy): Eukaryota > Metazoa > Chordata > Actinopteri > Cypriniformes > Cyprinidae > Cyprinus > Cyprinus carpio. Next base: position 24,097,814 of record NC_056573.1, on the reverse strand, counting down.
TGAAAAAATCATTTACGGTGACAGTCTGAAGGAGAAGATGACAAACCTACAGAACAGTTTTTTAAAAAGCATTTAATGACATGAAATTGGAGAAGTGCAGGAAAAAACCAGATGAGATTTTGATTGAGCACTTCTGTCAGTGCTGCTGGGTTCAGTGTCCTTTCTGTAAAGCCATCTGCACCAACACAATGGAAGACCATCCTGGAGATCACAGAGTTTCATTCCACCGCAATATTGGACTGAATGGGTGGTTTTACAGAGAAACAACAAACCTTGCTATTGATATCTGCATGACAGCAGTATCGAGTGATCGATCCTTTTACCCAAATTCCTCAGATGATACAGTTCCCTGGAAAGAATACAGAAGAGAAGGTCCTGAATATGCTAACTGGAGCATCACTCCTAACCACTCTGAGCTGCCGTACTGGAAGTGGTTTGTGTGCAGATTCCAGAAAGATCTGGATACATATTACAGTAAGACATTCCAGGGGTATGGTGAGATTCCAGATGAATGGAAACGATACACAAAAAAGGAAGCTCTGGAGAGTTTGGATAAATACATGTAATGGAAAAGTAAACAAATGGCACTCTGTCAGCTCCCAGATTAAAGATGATATTTGTACATCCTGTTTCAAACATCACTGTTTCTGAACTGATAGATGCAGTACATGGTGATTTGATATGATAGTTTTGTTATAAACTGCTGAGCTTTTCATTTAGATGTGGATGTGATAATGCAATGTAATGCTCTGGCTCTAACTGGAATACAACAGATAAATTGTGATGTAAAATCTGAAATTTATTTACTGTTGTTGTTTTATAATGTTGTATCTTATATCTACTCTGGATGAAAACCATGAGTCAACATGTAAAAAAAAAAAACAAAAAAAAAAACAACCACTTTGTTTTGCTTACCAGAGATGAAAATGGACCATGGTTTTCTAATTGTTAACCACTTTAATCTTTAGAAAGCTCTTATAGTATCAATATTTTTTTGTACTCATGGTTATCACAGACATATTGTAGTTCTACAGGTTTTATTAAAATGTGTGATGATTTTAATTCTGAATAAAGCTGAGTGAATGAACTGAAGTTTGTTTTTGTTTGTTTTTTAGTTCATAACTTACATATACCTATGCATAACAGAGGTATGTGAAGACTAAGTAAAAAGCTCTATAATGTAAATGTGTTTATGTGCACTTTAGCTTTAATAGTGACAGACAATATGTAAATAGAGCAAGTTAACGTGTAATAGAAAATACACATTTTAATAAAATTTAAACTGCAACAGATATTTTTATTGCATAACTGTATTAATTAGGTAGTAATTTAGTAGTAATTTAAAACATTCATCTCATCCACACTTTAATATCAACAGCTGTGGCAAATGTCTGCGGTGTTGCTCTATGTGCATTTTTTTTTTTTGAAGGAATATTAAGTGCCCATTTTTATTCTTCAGGCTTTTTCAGGTAAAGTGCGACAAACATTTTAATCTAGTTTGTGCTTAGATAATACAATTTATTACAACAACACATTGTACAAATAGTGTTTTTAAGTGGAAATTTTTCAAAATTTAAAAGAATAATTTTTTAAAATTGGTATATTATTGTATTGTTGTGTTGTTTGTTGTATAATAATAAACTTTTAGCTTTTTTTATTTTTAAACTTCAACAGAAGCATGAATGTAAAGAATTATAAAGCACTCCAAGAGAAGGACAAAAACAACTAACTGAATTACTTCAACAAAAGATCAACATACTATGTGTAGTTTTAAAAGGCCACGATTTACTCAACGATGTGCCTGCTTTTGTGTGTGTGTGTGTGTGTGTGTGTGTGTAGTCTTTCCTTCCTTCTGTTTTCAATTGTTTCAGCCTCTTGTTTTTTTTGCCTTGTGTGTGTGCAGTAAAGTTGTCTAAATATAACAAAACCCCCCTATGTGGATGTTTGAGAATGTTCTATTTTGGGAAAACAATTAAAATATATATTTGGTATTTAGTAATTGATTAGTAACTGATGTGTTTGTGGTGGGAGAGTTATAAAGAGGCTCCTCGAGTGTCATTGCACACATATTCAACTTCCTGTTTTAAGAATACAACATCAGAAATCTTGATGTTTGCTACGATGGCAGTACATCACCTGTTTGCATCCTTCATTCTTCTCCTTATCTCAAACACAGGTAATAAACTCAGTTATTGGATGTATGTACAATAATTACAATTTCTAATCTATGTTTTGTCATTTTCTAGTGCTTTATATATGAGATGATGTTTGTAAAAAGCAATTACATTTAGTTTGGCATAGTTCTACATCTCAGTAAGGGTATCTTATTTTTAATTATTATAATTATTAGTTATTTTTATTATATATTATGAATCACATATCACAGAAACATATATTGTATATCCATGCATTGATTCCTTGTCTCATGGTCTAGGGAGACAACTTACCTACATGTATTTCTATATATGTGTTGATATATTAACTATAAATATAATGAACTGAATGGCAATGTTAAAGTGACAGATGACATAATATAATTATGTAAGGGAAAAATAATTGTATTGCTTATGAACCCCTTGTGGTTTATTTATTTAGCCAAATAGGTGTATATAGTGTGAGTTAATGACACGGAGTGAGATGGAGGTGTAAAATGTTCTGAACTGTGTGATTTCAATAATAAAACCTTCTCTCTGACACTGAAGAACATGCAGAAGACAGACAGTGGACTCTACACAGCAATAACAAGTGGAGAATCAGAGAACAATATTGTTACAGAGTATCTGTTATAGGTGCGTGTGATTTCTTTGTCTGATTTCATGTTTTCCTGCATAACAGACAATTCATAAGTATAACTGTTGTTTTATTATTATTATTATTATTATTATTTAGTTTTATTTACAATGTGCACATTTAAACCAGCTTGTGGCATATTGTCTTTATTTTAGGATTTTGTCTGCTTCTGTTTATAATGTGTGTTGTGTTTAGATGTGAATGTCTACTGCATCACTGGTGTGAATGTGATGGTGATTTTGGAGGAAATGTGTTTCAGATGCTGTGGAGGCTCCTGTGCTGACTGTGAACTCAAACTTGTCCAGCAGTAACTCCTGTACTGTGAACTTCACATGCAGAGCTCATGAGCTCATGATTGACTCCAGCTATCAGAACAACAGCTGCTCTCCAGAGGAAGTGACATCACAGATCAACACTCTCATCCTGGACTGCAGTGAGGAATCCATCATCTGTAACCATAGCAACCATGTCAGCTGGAAAGAAGACAGAATAAACATCACACAGCTCTGTGAAGGTAAACATCTGTTTCAACATCAATAACTAGTCTTTATCTCACAACTCAAATCTCTGTTCTAGGTTTACACACTGCAAGCTGCATTTTCTAAATTTTTATTAAGTAACTTACTATGAATAAACTGATTATTACGGTTCTTCTTTTTTACTTTCCAGAAAATGAGAGACGATTCCAACTCTCCTATGGTTCATCGTTCATGACTGTGCTCATTATTGTGTGTGTTGTTGTGGGAGTGATAGTGTTTGCTGGTTTGGTCCTTTACTGTTGCTGCAAGAATAAAACAGGTTTGCCTTCTCAAATATACTGAAATAAATTATCTAATATATAAAACTGAAATAGATTATGTAGTACTAAAATATTGTTTAGTACTTAAAGGGTTAGTTCATCCCAAAATGGAAATTATGTAATTAATTACGCACCCTTGTGTTGTTCCAAAGCCATAAGACCTTCCTTCATCTTTAGAACACAAATTAAGATATTTGATGGAATCTGAAAGCTCTCTGACCCTCCCATAGACAGAAACACAACTGTAATGTTCCCAGATGCAGAAAAATAGAAGGACATCGGTAAAACAGTCCATGTGACCTCAGTGGCTTAACTTCAATTTTGCGAAGCTATGAGAATATTTTTGAGCATGAAGAAAAAAAATGACTTTATTCAACAATTCTTCTCCCCAGAGTTACTGTCTTCCGACATTTTGGAGAGTATCACAATGCATACGCATGCTTTACCCTAAGTGTTAACAATGTTGATTACGCCAATTATGTTCATGCGTGTGCTTTTCCCTCGAACGTAAATAACGCTGATTAAATTCTCGGGTACTCTCCAAATTGCTGTCTATGGAGGGTCAGAGAGAACATATAGGCGTAGTGTGTGTAAGTGTGTGTAAGGGGGAAGGCTTAGCCACGGGGTCTTGGGGGCAAAAATGCCACTAAATTGGACAAAAATGCCCCTGCACAAACAAATTAAATCTATTACGTCTGTTGCTAACAAAGTGTAAATGAAACTCATCAGCTTTGTTGAAATGTGCGCACGTTCGATGACTGAATTCCGTGAATTCTCTGATCATAAAAAACAAAGCACAGATGTACGTACAATGTAAGTGTGGAACAGATCAAAGTTAGTCATAATGTCATCTCTGTACATATTTTATTCACTGTTTGAATAACCGTGGGAAGGAAAAGTTAGGCCTATATAATTATCAATTTCTAGTTTTAATTAAATTACGATCACATTAAATGCAAATTCAGTCCCTTTAAACATATTTTATTTGCCTACATAACATGTCTGGTTCTTGTCTAAAAGACAGGTTTATGATGTTTGTAGTTAATAGATTTGGCTGCTTTTAGCCTTACCCTGGAGTTGGTTCACCCTCTGCCTATGGTCAGAGAGCTCTCTGATTTCATCAAAAATATCTTCATTTGTGTTCCAAAGATGACAGAAGGTCTTACGGGTTTGGAACGACATGAGAGTGAGTAATTGATGACAGAATTTTCATTTTTGTGGTAAACTAACCCTTTAATGATACTCTTTAATGATACTGTTCAGGCTGATATTTGATTGGTCTGTAGGATATCCAACCAAGATACATCATTGTGTCTAGTTTTGTTTCACCTTATTTTACAGATTTAGGTTTTTAATTCATTTTCAGCGTAACTATGAAATTTAAATGCACAAAATGATCTTGTTTAAAAAAAATATTTTCACATATTTGCTTTTGTACTTACTGAAGTAAGATTTTATTGTTGGCAACAAATACTCAACTCATGATTTGAAATTTCATACAGTTTTTGTTTTATACAGTCAGACTAATAGGTTTCATTTGACTCTATAAATACTACAGAGACTTTCTTACAATGTCTAACATTCCTTTTTATAGTAAGATATTTTATGATTCCATTTAATCATATAATCATATATAATAATCACTTAAGCCATTTATATACTCCTTTCATTGATTTATTAATTGATTAATCATTTATATTATATATATATATATATATGTTTGTTTGTTTGTTTGTTTTACATTATTTTAACCATTGTTATTAGGGGCCAAGCACCGAAGGTGTGAGAACCTAGTGGTCAGGTGATATGAAATGTTTTTTTTTTTTTTTTTTTTGCTTATAACTTATGCATGGTTTGACCAAAAATCACAAAACTGGTCTCTTTAGATTAGGTGCAGATTCAGTGTAGATTAGACATGCATGCAACACCAATATGTGTGCATGTAGGGAAGTTGGTGAAATATAACAAACCGCCTTGTGGGGATGTTTGTGTATGTCCTTAAATTGATTTTTTTTTTTTAAATGTATATTTAGTATTTTATGATTATAATTAGCTTCATATAAACCACCAGAAGTCTATATATGTTCTCATTTAGATGTCTGCTGTAATTGCATGTATCCGAGGGCCTGGATCATAACCGGTATGCATTAAGAGTGATTATAACTATTATCAAAACTATTCATATATGTTCTATTTGCCCTTGTATAATCCACATGATCCCAGAACACTGGTCAATATTTGTTGGCTTTTACCATCTGTATTACATAGAGCAACCGAGAAATCTAACATTTTGAGGCTGAAATCTGACAGAATCAACTGCAATCAAAAATGTTTCCACAAAATCTGTAGTCTGAGCAGTAAACTAACATTCTGACCTCTCAGGTGTCAAACAAGCTGATGATATAGACTACGATGATGTTGAGCTGAGATTCAAATGACCTGGTTAAGTCCAGGTTAAATTATGCTTATGGCTTGCCTATGCTATTTTTAACTATAAATTAAATCAAATTTGCAGTTGTATCCAACCAAACGATTCATGTTCTCTTTTGATTGATATATTTAATTGATGGAGATGGCTGTTAGTTTTAATATTCATCTCCAAGACATTTATTACTGGTAATGAAGAGTCTTCTAAATGACTAAATGAAAATGTCAAGAAGTCAGTGTTTGGTTTGTTAACATGGCCCAGTACCTTTTTAAAATACCCTGTTTTTGTAGATTTTTTTTTCTTGCAATATAATACATTGGAGATTTTTTAATTTTAATTTTTATTTTTGTATACAGCTGTTTTGCATATTGACAAATCTAGATAAGGCAAAATGCAGTATTGATTTTCGGTTTCCCAGAAATCATGTGATTTTATCTGAACACTAAAACGTGTTTTCTCTATAGCTCACATCAGTCTAAAGCAAGTTAAGTATTAACTAACTTCATTGAGACTGAGATAATCAGTATGAACTTTATAGATAAGAGGGTGAACCTGTGTAATGAGAGGTTGTCTGAGGTGCTCTTGTCTCTTTGTCTTCATACGCAGTGTGTAATGTTTAAATTTTTTCAGTATATTGAATCATTTTGACTTTCAAGCTTGGATGATTTCCAGTCGCTGATCAACAGGTGATTTTCATTTATAATTATTAATTTTAATTATTTTGATAGTTTACATTTTTATTTTTAACTTGATATTTGTATTATTAAGGGGATGATTATGTAAACCTTTATTTTATTTCATTTAATGTCACAATGCATGTGTTGTGTATATAATATTGATGTTGCACTCTTTTTTTATTTTTTGTTATATGGTTTACATTGAATCATGTGATCTTTATTTATCATCTTTATTTACTTCACCTAATAACCAATAAAAAAAAATGTATGCAGAACTGGTCAATAAACAGTGTTTCCTGGGGGTCAGAGTTATGAAATATATAATGGAGTTGCATATTAGGACGTGGAGTTGGAGCCATTTGGTTTCTGGTGGATTAACTGCTATATATACTAATGCAAACATCATTTATAACTCGTATCTTTTTTTTTACATAAAGCATAATTTGCATTTGCAGATGTTTTAAGTCTGACACAAGTGTCAAAAAGGGATCAAATATTTTTCTGATCTCAAGTTGACTGGGGTTTATCTGATCCACCAAACCCGGGTAATGCTTATTTTCCTTTCCAGTCATATAATTATGGATCAAGGTACAGATGATGATGTCATGGACACCTCTCCAGAATCATATGGAGATTCAGATGATGTCATGGACATTTCTTCAGTGTCACACAGAAATCCAAATGATGTCAATCCTCCAGTGATGCTTCAATATACAGATGATGTCATGGACAGTCCTCATGAAACAGATCATGAAGCAGATGATGCCTTGGCTCCTTCTCCAGCGACACATCAAACCCCAGATAACATGATGGACAATCCTCCACAGACAAACTTTGAAAAATATACAGAAAACCTAAACAAAGACAATTATGACCCAATTGTCACAGACTCAAGATCTAAAATAGAATTTCAGATGCAACCACCTTCAGTTTTTTTTACATCACTTGAGCAAGACCTTGGTGTAAACACTCCAGGAACCTCAAGTAAAGCACATGGAGAATACAAGGTACAGTAAATGTGATTATACACTTAAAAATAAAGGATTTAAAAAGAAGTGTTTGCAGTGATCCCATAGAATAACAACTTTGGGTTCCTCAAAGAACCTTTCAGTGAACAGTTCTTAAAATAGCCATTCATTTTCAAAATGTGAAGATCACTTTAGTAATCTGAAGAACTTTTTTTCACTAAGAACCTTTTATGTAATGGAAAGGTTCCATGGATGTTAGATTTTTCACTGAACCATAGAAATAACCTTTATTTTTAAGAGTGAAGAGTATAATTTATAGAATGTCTTTTTAATTTCAAAGTTCTTAAAAATAAAGGTTTCAAAATGGGGTTTTCGCAGTGATCCCAAAAGAGCCATCTTTTGGTTTCCCAAAGAACCTTTCAGTGAACAGTTCTTAAGAGAACCATTTTCTCAGTGTAAAGTATATTTCATTACTCTAAATAACCTTTTTGGACTGTAAGGAAACTTTAGTGGAATGAAAAGTTTCTTTGAATGTTAAAGGCTCTTCATGAAACCATCAATCCAAGTAAAGAATCTTTATTTTTAAGAGTGTGCCTCATTTACATACACTACATGGCCAAATGTATGTTAAAAAGTGTCCTTCTGATTCAAAAGTTTGGCTATTTCACCAACAGCATTTATAGTAACAAGCAGAGATGCAGAATAAACATACGAGTGTGATTTATCTGAACATCACACTCGTATGTTTATTCTGCATCTCTGCTTATACTTCAGAGATCTATGCATACACATTTTTACTCTTGCACAATTAAAATACCTTCAAAAAAATCATGGCAATAAGAAATGGATCATTTTCTGTTACCACTCCAGGATAATGTGAAACCAGTGGATGAAGGGAGTAACCTGAAACCTGATGGTAATGCAAACATTGTTGTAGGTGTTTTGTTCAGTCTTTATTTATTGATTTATCTCAAAAAAACAGGTGGTAAGTGTTGTTATTAATAAAGTTTTGTGTTGTGAATCTCTAGATGGTGATGGGTTCTAACTCAATCACGTCATTATTCACATGGCACAGCCGAATGGTTCTAGTTGCATCAGAAGCCAATTAATTGAGTGAGTGAAATGAGGCCAAGTATGGGGACCCATACTCAGAATTTGTGCTCTGCACTTAACCCATCCAAGTGCACACAAACCCAGTGCAGTGGGCAGCCATATTGCTGTGGTGTCTGAGGAGCAGTTGGGAGTTCAGTGTCTTGCTCAAGGGTTTCACCTCAGTCGTGGTATCAAGGGTGTAAGAGAGCACTGGTTCTTCACTCCCCCCACAATTCCTGCCGGACTCAAACCCACAACCTTCGGTTCACAAATCTAACTCTCTAACCATTAGGCCATGACTGCACCTAATAAGCTTGCTGCTCAACATTCAAATACTTGGCTATTGCTTGCTGTAGCAGTTGCAGGGCATGTCAGAAACCCTCATCCTTCCCCATTCTACCTCTATAGATCTGCTATGGGATTATTTATTGTATGGTCTATATGCAGGGTTATTTCATTATGTTATATGTGCAGCAGCAGTATTTCTTACATGCTCACAGCAGCATGTCGGTGGATGTATTGGCAGTAGCAAGTCTTGGTACTTGCTCTGCCGCAGCAGCAGAAGCATTGAAGATATATTCATTAACATTGCCATTTGTAATACCATGCTAAACTCTCCGAGAGTTGTCATGACAGAACTGTATATTGTGGTGTGTTCTTACATTCTCTGAGTTTGAGAACAGCTCTGTGTTGTTTATTTTTAGATCCTGATTTGACTGTTGCATTATTTGGAAGCTCTGATGCTGTCCAGTTTGGATGTGACAACGTTCTACTTGGAGATAAACAACTCTGTCATAAAAATGCAGAATTTCAAATGATCATTCAAGAGAGGAAGATATCAGAACATTGTGTCTCAGTGATCAACATGATTGGCTCACATGAGACTGATCTCAAACCTCTCAATCATGTTCTCGGTCAACTAGTGAATGAAAATGAAATCCATGCCTTCATCTTTGTTGTGCGATTGGGCCAGTTAACAGATGCTGATAAGATGGGCATTGAATGGCTACAGAGAATATTTGGTGACAGAGTTCTTTCATTTGTGATTATTGTCTTCACCTATGAGAGAGAGGAAGAGTGTGACACTATAATAGATGACCTGAAGAACAACTCTGTTCTGGAGCAGCTGCTGAATAAATGTGGAGGAAGATATCACACCTGCAGCAAGATCATGAACAAAAAATCAGAGATGAGAGAATTGATGGACAGAATTAAGCGTCTGTTCACTGACAATAATCAGCAGTGCTACAGCAGAGAGATATATAGCTCTTCAAGAGACCCGGAAAACAGTGAATATCAAAATGGTAACACAGCTTCTGTTAATTTTGGCTTATACATTTACCACAACTCCATTTCAACATTTTAATTCAAGATTCAAAATATACTGCAATAAATTCAAATATCATAACCATTATGGAATTTGTTTGTGGAATTATGCCTCTGTATTTTTTTAATTTAACACGATCAAATTAGTATTTGTAGATACTCGTAAGTATGGTTTAAGTGCACAGACATTGTTTAATGGAGGAGCCCCCACCCACTCTTTATAAATTGTTTTTTAAAAATCATGTATTTATATCATGCATTACAAATCACTCAAAAAAAAAAAAAAAAAAAAAAAAAAAAAAATTCTAACAAATTGTCAACAATAAAGATGCTGATTTAAATTTCACAAACCTTAAATACACAACACTTAATTTCGAAACAGACATCACTGATGTTGATTCCGAAAAGTAGCTCATCCCTGCTTTAAGGTCTCATAGATTAAAATCTGTGTAAATTGTTTAATAGATTGACTAGTGGTAATAAAAAAAATGTGGGGAAAAAAATCATGTTTTCATTGAGTTTAATAAATTTTAATCAGTCTGTAAAGAAATCTTAAATCTCTGAAATACTTAAAGATCATTAAATGTCACTTTAATTTTTATGTATCCTAATAATATTGAAAACAAGTTGCAAGACATAACTGAATGTACAGTATTGTCCATAGTTAACACTTTATTATTGCATATTTTATTATCATTGCAATATATGTTAGTCATGCTGAATATTTTTGAATTAGCCTACTTCAAAAGAATCTGCACACATTTGTAGCTTGACTTGAATTTAAAGTTTGGTGGTGCTGTTTTCAGTGCTCTTAAAATGACCACTAACAAATCTTTTCCTCTGCTTTAATAAAATCGGTGCAGAAAGAGTAAGCATCGGTGACACTAATTCACAGACTGTGGGGAGCCTGGTCCAAACTGATAAAGGAGACAAAATGAAGGTACGAACATATATGCAGAATTAACAGGCCTATTTTTTTTCAGAGCGTTATTCATATTTTAACCAAGGCTATTCCACCATGATCTCAAAAGTCATATGTGTTTTTATTTTTGAATGCTGTTATGTTAGACTTCTAAAATTTGGATAGCATCTAAAAAAATATAGTGTATAAACAACTTAGAGAAGTACAAAAATGAATCCCTATTGAATCTACAAACACTGAATATCTATGAATTAATGTAATTAATCTGTTGATTCTATTGTATTTATAATCAATGAGATTATGTTACAGCCCTTCCCTGGTTTACGAAATGGGAAGGATAACATTAGACCAATATTAGATTGTGGGTGCACAGGTCTCACCACAGTGATCTGTAGTATTGCTGAAGAAATAATCTTTATAAAAGCTTTTGGGGTTATTTGTGGTTTGCTGAAAGTAATTTGTTAATCCAAATTGTTTTCCTTTTAATGATCAATGGTTGAAGGGTGAGTAGAACAATGTCACCTGATTGTACCTAGTTTTTACAGTTTAATAGAAGTTAATTCCATAATTTGTGTAAAGCGTCATAAGGCATGAAAAAGATGGCTAGCAGGCGTATATTATAACTAAAATAATTGACACTGTATGTTTATCTGCCTGTTATGTTAGGGTTAAGTGATTTAAAATATATCTAAAAATATTAAAAATGGAGCCTTAGATATATTTATGACATAATAGATTTTATGTTTATATAGCTGTAAATAAGTAATAATGTTTAAGTTTTAGCTTCAGTGTCTATCCAAATTTGCAAATATTTAGGCTACGCTTTTATACCTTCAAATGTTACTTACCGATACATGTAACAGTGAGATCAGGGAGCATATTCATATTTGTCATATGTTTTTAATGTACAGTATTACATTTTCCAAAAAGTGTACACATTAACATTTTTTCCAACTATACTTTTTATGGTACTGTGTTTTTCAGCTATGTGCAGAGCAACTCATTGAGAGGCTTCATCTTGAAGGCAAACTGAGAACTGTAGATTTTCTTAAGCCAATTGTACAATCACAGTCCCAAGAGTTTTGTGCAGAAGAGCAGCTGGCTTCAGTTTTTCTACAGAAACTGATGATGATGGACTACAGAGCAAGATACCTCCAGATTATAGAGAATAATGAACAACACACACAACAAAGGAACAATGACCCATCTGAAGATGATGCTGATGCCTTTGATAATATTTTTGGAGGAACTGCTAGACCCTCAGATGAAACAAACAAATCAGATCCTGTCCACTTAATGGATGTTCAGATGGCTGTGTTTCATTGTGCTGATAGTTTCCTAAAGCAGCTCATCGTGACTAAACTGTCACAGTGTCAGTACGCACTTCCTCTGCTTGTACCCAATCCATTCACACAACAGATTGAGTTCCCGCTCTGGACATTTCGTCAAATTAACAAGAGCTGGAAGACAATTGATGAAACAAGTAAAATCTCTAGCAAAATCCAGCCAGTCTACAAAGCAGAAACCCCAATGGTGGCTTTCTTCAGGTTTGGTCCTGCATCCTCATCCAAGTCTCAACTAATGAACAGCCTGATCAATGAGAAACACAACACATTCTTCCACAGGAACTGCCCAGGCAGCAGCAGAACCAGAGTGCTGATGGACGGAGTGGTGGAGATCGCTTGGTACTGTCCATCTGGAGAGAAAACAGACAGATTTAATCATTGTGTTGCGTTCTGTAACCTCCATGGTGATGCAGGAGCCCATGAAAAACAGCTGGGTGTCCTGACTGAAATGGCCTCTGTAAATGTTGCTATTTTACCACAACTTGACAAGAATGACAAAAGCATGACCAAGATCCAAACCTTCTACAAGGACTCAAAGCCACTCATCTGCCTTCTTACTGACAATGATTCAGCTCTGACACAAATGCGGAAAGGGAAATACAAAATTGGTTTGAAAGACAGAAATCAGTCAGTTGTATTTGAAGAAATCAAAAGAGCTATAAAAAATGGACTCTTGTCTACTGAATCATGTTCCTTCTTTAAGCTTGAAGATGTGTCCAAAAACAACAATGTCAGTGTAGATGAGGTTAATGATGATGACTGCAGGAAAGGAAAAGAAGCAGCACAGCAGATGATGACTTTACTGGAGGATAAATATCTGACTGAAATCAAAGAATCATTCCTGCCATGTCAGGGAAACCTGTGGCATCAGTGGTGCCAGAAGAATAAAGAACTTCATCGACCTACATTAGGAGAACTACATAAGGGAAGCAACATCGAAAAGAACAAAAGTTCCAAAAAATCAGAAATGCAGATAATCCGTGAACTGCAGCAAACATCTGACCTAAGTCAGTTTATGAAAATCTTTATCCAAAAACTGAATTCACCTCTAGGAAATGAGACATATTTTCTGAAATGGCTGGGCATCATGCTAGACAACTTCACTGCTGAAAGTCTTTCAGGCCTTCTTCGTGAATATGATGAAAAATGGTCAACAGTCCTCAATCTTAAAAAGAAACATGATAAATCACAGCAAATGAGTGCTGCACAAGTCGAACTTGAGAAAGTATCTGAGAAACTACAAGCTGCAACCTTTGGCTTGGAGCACATACTGAGAGAGATCGGTCAGGTATATGAATCATGTTCATCTGTAAAGAAAAACAAAAAAGACCTGATGTTAAACTTCTCCTCTCTTCCAAGTCTTGCAGCAGAGATGATGATCTCTGGATTTCCACTGGAGCTGATGGATGGCGATGCAGCCCATGTTCCTCTGATCTGGGTTACTGCTGTTCTTGATGCACTCATCCAGAAACTGGGAGACAAGAGGGTCTATGTGTTGTCAGTTTTAGGGATTCAGAGCTCTGGGAAATCCACCATGCTGAACGCCATGTTTGGACTGCAGTTTGCCGTCAGTGCTGGCAGATGCACCAGAGGAGCTTTCATGCAGCTGGTCAGAGTGTCGGAGGAGATGAAAGCACAGCTGAAGTTTGACTATATTCTGGTCGTTGATACTGAAGGACTCCGTGCTCTAGAACTGGCCGGAAGGTCAACAAGAAATCATGACAATGAAATGGCCACATATGTTGTTGGTCTTGGAAATATGACATTGATCAATGTCTTTGGAGAAAACACAGCTGAGATGCAGGACATTCTTCAGATTGTTCTTCAGGCCTTCATGAGGATGAAGAAGATCAAACTGAATCCAAGCTGCATGTTTGTGCATCAGAACGTTTCTGATGTTACAGCTGGAGAGAAAAACATGGAGGGAAGGAGACGACTGCAGGAGAAACTGGATGAGATGACTAAACTCGCCGCTAAAGAGGAAGACTGTGATACAGAGTTTTTCAGTGACGTCATTGCGTTTGACGTTCAGAATGATGTGAAGTATTTTGCACAGCTCTGGGAAGGCAGCCCACCAATGGCACCACCGAACCCCGACTACAGCAGAAATATTCAGGAGTTAAAGGACAGCATTCTCTCAAAAGCTTCCAAATCTAATGGCATTACACTATCTCAGTTCAGAATGCGTGTTAATGATCTGTGGAATGCACTGCTGAATGAAAACTTTGTGTTCAGCTTCAAAAACACACTCGAGATTGCGGTATACAGAAAACTGGAAACTAAATATAGTGACTGGACGTGGAGCCTCAGAAGTGCCATGATCGGCATAGAAGACAAATTCTACAACAGAATTGACAATGCAAGCATTAAGGTTCAGGAAAATGACTTGTTGGCTGACATGAGGATGATCAAGGAGCAGGTAGAAAAATCAATCATGTCTTACTTTGAGGAGGACAAAGACAAAGAAATTCTATGTCAGTGGCGAGGAAGATTTGAAACCAGAATCAAAGATCTTCATGATGACCTTGTAAAGGCAACAAAAAGGAAGTTAGATGGAGCAATTGAACGGAAAAAAGCCAGGGAGCAGCTGGATCAAAGAAGGACAGAGTATGAAAACAAGCTTTTCAGTCGGAGCAAGGAACTAGCTTTGAGACTGAAAAATAAAGGAAAAGATGAAGATATGCTTAAGGAGGAGTTTGACAAAATGTGGAGTAAATGGGTCACTGAAATGACCAAAGACACACCTCCACTGGCAGACATTAACTTCTGGGAGGATGTGACACGGATATTATCTGAAAACCATGAACTGACTCTTGTAGATGAGCGCTTAAAACAAAAAAACTATGAACTGATAGACCGCCGGAGTGATTATTGTGACTACATGATACTAAAGAAGCATCTGGTGCACTCTGATGAAATGGCAGCTACAGAAAGCTCTAAGAAAAAAAAGAGTGGGATGTTCAGTCGGTTCGGTCAAAAAATTATGTCAGGCATAGAATATTTTCGAAGGACTCCAAAGCCACAAGAGTACATGGGCCTAAATGCTGAACTTCATTACTCAATAAGGGATCTGACTCACAAAATTATTCAGGAAACTGAAATGATAATGAAGAAGTCACCAGTTAGAACACGAGGATACAATGAGAGTTTTGTTCAAGAAATAACAGACTGTGTTAAAAAATCAGTACAGAAACATCAATCCGAAAGCCAAAAATACAAATTAAAAAGGGAGTTTACCATAGATCTGAGTCTCCATGTGTGTGAGATTGCCAGACAGACTTTTACTGAACTCCACAAAGAATTCAGAGACACAAATGACCCAAGACTTTATCTTAATAACCAGAAAACTCAATACTGGAACATCTTCAAGAACTACTACAAAGGAGCAACAACAACAACCATACTATGTGAATTCATCTGCAGCAAACTTGAACCATCTATTCTACAAGCAGTTTACAACACAACTGCTAAAGATTTGGCCACACAAATGAGGTCGGACATAAAAGCTTTACGTGAGAACAGACCAAATCTAGAGAAACACATTCTGAGATCCCTTGCAGAAAAGGAGGACTTTGAGAAGTACATGAAATATATTCATAATCCCAGAGAACACTTCAAACAATTCATAAAGAATGAAGTGAAAAGCTACTTCACCAAACAAAACAAAACGGTTCTAAATATTTTCAAAGGAAATCTAAAACAAAAGGAGCAGACTGTAAATAATGCAATGAAAGCAGCTACAGGAGAGGTCAAGAGTAAGAGTGGAGATGGTAGCATGTGGTTCAGATGCTTCACCACGGCCCTGACAGATGAGCTGAAACTCACGGAGAATTCATGTGGTGATCTTAGAGAAATTAAAGATTTGGATTTTCTTGAAAAATATTTAAGTGACAGTCTGAAGGAGAAGATGACAAACCTACAGAACAGTTTTAAAAGCATTAATGACATGAAATTGGAGAAGTGCAGGAATAGACCAGATGAGATTTTGATTGAGCACTTCTGTCAGTGCTGCTGGGTTCAGTGTCCTTTCTGTAAAGCCATCTGCACCAACACAATGAAGCGCCATCCTGGAGATCACTGCGTTCCTTTCCACCGCAATATTGGACTGAATGGGTGGTTTTACAGAGGAACAACAAACCTTGCTATTGATATCTGCACAACAGCAGTATCGAGTGATCGATCCTTTTACCCAAATTCCTCAGATGATACAGTTCCCTGGAAAGAATACAGAAGAGGAGGTCCTGAATATGCTAACTGGAGCATCACCCCTGACCACTCTGAGCTGCCGTACTGGAAGTGGTTTGTGTGCAGGTTCCAGAAAGATCTGGAAAAGTATTACAGGAAGACATTCCAGGGAAATGGTGAGATTCCAGATGAATGGAAACGATACACAAAAAAGGAAGCTCTGGAGAGTTTGGATAAATACATGTAATGGAAAAGTAAACAAATGGCACTCTGTCAGCTCCCTGATTAAAGATTATATTTGTACATCCTGTTTCACACAACACTGTTTCTGAACTGATATATGCAGTACATTGTGCTTTTATATGATAGTTTTGTTATAAACACTGCTGAGCTTTTAATTTAGATGCGCTGTAAATGCGTTGATCAGTACTATCAGAGTATAGAGAGACAAACGTGACTGTTAAAGCCAGTGGGAAATGTTTCATAATTTACTCAGTCAAAATTGTTTATGCATTTTTATTTTTGTGACGTCTTAGATTTTTTTGTGACTAAATCAGATCTTCTGATCCATGCTAGGAAATTAGTGGATGTGATGATGCAATGTAATGCTCTGGCTCTGACTGTATAATCTGCATTTTATTTACTGTTGTTGTTGTTTTATTTCATATTGAACATACTTTTGGAGACAGTTATATTGTAGTATCTTATATCTACTCTGGATGAAAACCAAGAGTCAACGGGTAAAAAACAAAACAAAAGCCAACTACATTGTTTTGCTAACCAGAGATGAAACTGCTCCATGGTTTCCTAATTGTTAACCACTTTAATCTTTAGAAAGCTCTTATAGTACCTACATATTAGAATATAACAGACATATTGTAGTTCTACAGGTTTTATTAAATTGTGTGATGATTTAAATTCTGAATAAAGCTGGGTGAATGAACTGAAGTTTGTTTTTGTTTGTTTATTAGCGCATAACTTACATATACCTACTGTATGCATAACAGAAAAGTAAAAAGCTCTATAATGTGAATGTGTTTACGTGCACTTTAGCTTTAATATTGACAGACAATATATAAATAGAGCAAGTTTATGTGTAATAGAAAATACACATTTTAATAAACTTTAAACTGCAACAAATATTTTTTAATGCATAACAGTATTAAGTAGTAATTTAATAGTAATTTAAAACATTCCCCTCATCCATACTTTAATATCAACAGCTGTGGCAAATGTCTGCGGTGTTGCTCTATGTGCATTAATTTTTTGAAGGAATAATAAGTGCCCATTTTTATTCTTTAGGCTTTTTCATGTAAAGTGGGACACACATTTTTATCTAGTTTGTGGGTTCTACATATTAATATCACTTGTTCATCATAGTCATTTCGATGTTATTCCTCTATTGAGAGAAATCCCTCCTCACTCTAAATAAATCTTTGCTGATGTCTTCAAAATAGTGTTTGAATGCAGCACTTCAAACCACACACAGTGTGTTAGTGTGATAAGACTGTTGATATTTCCTTCCTTCTGTTTTCATTTGTTTCAGCCTTTTTTTTTCAACCTGGTGTGTGTGTGTGTGTGTGTGTGTGTGTGTGTGTGTGTGTGTGTGTGTGTGTGTGTGTGTGTGTGTGTGTGTGTGTGTGTGTGTGTGTGTGTGTGTGTGTGCATGTGTGTGTCTTAAATTACATGAAAGCAGTGGCGGACTGGGACAGTAAATCAGGCTGGGACCACCTCTGTTGCTGCAGTCACCACCACCCAATTCATGTGTCCACCAGACTGCTAAACTTGTAGGCTAACCCTGTTAGTTGATGTAACAGGTAGACTATCATACATAATATGAATGGATTAATAAATAAACCCTCAAAAACTCACTAGGAATCCACCATCTATACCATCTTTCCCTGAATCCCTCTCTCTCTCACTCTGCACATCTAGTTTCTCTGCTATATGAAATAAGCACTTTCAATAATCTATATTAATTGTGCAGCCATCAGTTGTATGTCCCCATGATCACAGTCCTACTACCGACTACCTACTACTTTTTTTTAGAATAGTTTGTATCTATTGTAAGTCTCTTTGGATGAAAGCGTCCGTCCGCCAAATGATTACGTAAATATAAGGGGTGCAACAGTTCAGCTTTTTCACGGTTAGGTTTGTTTCACAGTTTTAGAGTCACTGTTTCGCTACGTTGTATGTGCTATGTTTATGGAAAAACGATACTTTCAAAAAATATATATTTTATCATATTATTAAGAATATTCTAACTACAAGCAACAGCACAAATAAATGCAATAGAGTAAAGCTACAAATAAAATAAACTGACTTTCAGGGTAAGTAAGTATAGCATAGTTTTTAGGTACATAAATTGAATAAAGTAATCAAATGTAAAACAGCATTGCATTTTGGACTACAAATTAAAGATAAATCTTTATTAAAGTTACAAAAGCTTTTCAATCAAGAGCAGTGAGTGATTTCTTTGTTGTTGCTGGTCGATTAATATAAAGACTGTCACTTTAAAAGAATGCACTGATCCAGTGTTCGTATTCGTACTGAACAAGAGTGAATGGTTTGGCCACGGGTTTTTTTTTTCTTTATCGCTGTTGTTGTAATGTCTGGGAAGCCAGAATGTTCATCCATCAACAGAAACATATATTAACTGAACCCTGTTTGTTTTACGTGTTATTTATAGTAAACCATATTACAGATGCTTTGTCAGATTTAAGTTGAACAGCGTTTCCAGCGCGTGCCGAACCGTGTGCGGAGAACCGAACAGTTCGATTTTTTCAGTGAACCGTCCCACCCCTAGTAAATATAATGTAAATGTAATGCTGACCGACCTGCTCCCTTACTGGTGAACATGGCTGGGATTTTGCATCAACTTAATGCGTCTGTCGCCATGGCTTTTCTCTTTTCTATACGTTCCCGCTCTGCTCCTCCTTTGCTTTTACACTCCGTTTTTTTGCACGGTTTTCTAAGATGAAGCCTGTCTCTGGATATAGCTAATTAGGCAGTGCTTCGCTGATGTTGGGTCATGTGGTGGTGTCCGCGATCGCCTGATTCGTAGATTCATAATTCCGTCAATTAATTCGCAGCTGCATCCCAGCCTATTGCACGTCAGCCTGATCGACTGCACAGCGGCGGCCGGCAGGCCAGACTGACCATCAGGCCACCGGGAAATGTCCCGGTGCTCCCGATGGCCAGTCCGCCCCTGTGTGTGTGTGTGTGTGTGTGTGTGTGTGTGTGGTAAAGATGTCTAAATATAACAAAACCCTCCTGTGTGGAAATTTGAGACTGTTCTCTTTTGGGAAAACAATTAAAATATATATTTGGTATGTAGTAATTGATTAGTATCTGCCATCAGCCATCTTGATGTTTGCTATGATGGCAGTACATCACCTGTTTGCGTCCTTCATCCTTCTCCCTATCTCAAACACAGGTAATAAACTCAGTTATTGATTGTATACAATAATTACAATTTCTAATCTATGTTTTGTCTTTTTTTTAGTGCTTTATGATGTTTGTAAAAAAGCAATTACATTTAGTTTGCTATAATTCTACATCTCAGTAAGGGTATCTTATTTATATTTATTAGAATTATTAGTGATATTATGAATCACATATAACAGAAACATATATTTTATATCCATGCATTGATTCCTTGTCTCATGGTCTAGAGAGACCACATACCTACATGTATTTCTATATATGTGTTGATATATTAACTATAAATATAATGAACTGAATGGCAATGTTAAAGTGACAGATGACATAATCATGTAAGAGAACAATAATTGTATTGCTTATAAACCCCTTGTGGTGTGTTTATTTAGCCAAACAGGTGTATTTAGTGTGAGTGAATGACACAGAGTGAGGGAGGTGTAAAATGTTGTGAACTGTGTGTTTCTCTCTCCTCAGGGTTCAGTGCTGAGATCTCTGTGTTTGTTCAGACGGGAGATTCTGTTCAACTGGATATACAGACACAACAACTACCAGAGTTTGATCTTTTATACTGGAGAAATGATAAATCAGAGAGTATAGTTATATAAGTGGATCTAAAACAGTATGATTGCTCTCTTCCTACAAAGACAGAGTAGATTTTAATGATAAAACCTTCTCTTTATCACTGAGGAACATGCCAAAGACAGACAATGGACTCTACAGAGCAAAAACAAGTGGAGAATCAGTGTTATGTTTGTGCACTTACATAACATAAGACAGACACTCTGATTGGAGCTTAGCTTGAACACGTCTTTACTGCGCAATTGCAATTATCACATTCAACACTAGAGTGCGCAAATATAGAATACTTTCTTGTTATTGACTCAACAACCAGACAGCATTATTGTTACATACAGAGTATCTGTAGGTGAGTCTCATTTCTTTGTCTGATTGAATGTGTTCCTGGATTAAAGACAGTTCATAAGATTAATTTAAGTTGCTTTTTTACTGATATATTCAAAATATTTTACTTTTTTTTTTTTAAATACATCAAGTGTTTCTGTAACTTCAGTTAAAGAAAACAACAGGAGTCCTTCCCCTGATGATTTTTACTCAAAACCCTTTGCATAGAGAATATAGCTGCATTTTTGGATAATTTTTGTACTTTGCATTGCGCTTATATTTTAATGTACATTTAACAGCATCTCTGCTGTTGTCTTATTTTACCATATAAATGTTTAAACCTTTTTTAAAATCACTGTGCTGTGAAACTGTGAATGTGTTTCTGATTTTGGTTTAAATGTGTGTGTTTCAGATGCTGTGGAGGCTCCTGTCCTGACTGTGATTCCTGTTCTGTCAATTTTACACTGACTTCACACTCAGCTCCACTTTTGTACATTACGGCTGCTCACGAGAAGAAGTGACATCAGACGGAATCAACACTCTCATCCTGTTCTGCAGTGTGGAATCCATCATCTGTAACCACAGCAACCCTGTCAGCTGGAAAAAAGACAGAATAAACATTAAACAACTCTGTGAAGGTAAATATCTGTTTTAACATCAATAACTAGTCTTTATCTCACAACTCAAATCTCTGTTGAATTTTCTCTAATGATTTTTTTTATAATGATAACTGCTATATGACTATAAAGTAAAACATGAATAGACTGATTATTGCAGTTATTCATCTTTTACTTTCCAGTGAATGAAAGACAACAAATTTCTCACTCTTATAGTTCATTGTCCATGACTGTGCTCATTATTGTGTGTGTTGTTGTGGGAGTGATAGTATTTGCTGGTTTTGTCCTTTACTGTTGCTGCAAAAATAGGGGCAGTCGTGACCTAATGGTTAGAGAGTCAGACCTGTAACCCGAAGGACACAGGTCTGAGTCTCAGGTTTGTCAGGGATTGTAGGTGGGTGGAGTGAATAACCAGTGCTCTCTCCAACTTTAATACCACGACTGAGATGAGACCCTTGAGCAAGGCACTAAACCCCAACTGCTCCGGATGTGTGTTCACTGTGTGTGTGTGTGTGTTCACTACTGTGTGTGCACTTGGATGGGTTAAATGTAGAGCACAGATTCTGAATATGAGATGCCACACATCACTTTCACTTTCACTTCAGAAAAACTGATCTCATATTTATACCTTTAACAGTTTCTTTAGTACTAAAAGAATGTTGGATTATGAAAATTATTTTGGAGTAAAATTAGCTACAAGGTTTATATTGAGAAACAATGCAAACATGATTAATGTAACACAGCCTAAAAATTGTATTGGTCAATAGTATATTAAACCCAGATTCATCATCATTGTGTCTCGTTTTGTAGTTCATTATCATTCTGAGCACAACAAAAGACTCTTTAAAATTCCTCTAAATGCACCAAATTATTATTATTATTATTATTATTATTATTAAAGAGATTTCTTTTAAAATCTTTGCTTGTGTTCTGACTGCACTAAATCTTGGTTGTTGGCAACAAATACTCAACTCACAACCTTGAATTTCATACATTGCTATATTTTATTTGTAGCAATTTTTATGGTCAGACCACTAGGTTTCTTTTACCTTTATACTAACTTCATACTAGTAAGAACAGTCTAGTGAATCCAGAATACTGATCAATATTAAACTTGTAGGCTGGCTGTCTTTTACATGAGAGAAATCTTATCTTTTTGAGGCTAAAATCTGACAGAATCAAATGCAAACAAACATGTTTCCACACAACCCGTAATCTGTGCAGTAAATTTATATTCTGACCCTTTCAGGTGTCAAACAGGCTGATGATACAGACTATGATGATGTTGAGGTGAGATTCAAACGAATGTTCATCTCTGTTCCTGCAGATGTCAGATAATAAATATCATGTCATACCCCATGCTGAATGAGTTACAGATAAATGAAGCTTCCGACAGCAAGAAATCAGAATTACCCAACTACTCTGTGGTGATCTGCGATTTGTTTTATTTCTCTTCAGACTCTGACCCAGAAGATTACAGGGGATACATGGACCACCGCTAACCTACAGTAGGACAAAACCAAACACCTTCATTTGATTATGACTGCTGAAGATCACACACTGCTGAGTAAAAACACTTTGATGATTGACTGGACAGAACTTAAAGTCTGAATTTAACTAGCTGACTTCATAACTCTTGTTGAATTATACAGATACTTTTACTATTGTGTGTCAAAAGAAATTAGTCCTTTTCTGCTCCCCTCATGACTTTAATAGTTTTATGTAATCATCATACTCTTTATGTGTATCTTTATGTGGTTTGAATTTTCCATTCTTGACTTTGTTTCTGTTGAACAAGAGATTTTAATATCTCAGTTGGGCTAGCTGTTCAGTAAATACAATTTGCAGCTAAAACTGACCAAACAATTGATGTTCTATTATGAGCTCTATAAGCTATACTTTCCCATTTATCTCAAAGCCAGTTAATATAGATTATTACTTAACACAAAATAATTCTAACTTTATCATATTCATATATGTCCATAAATATTTTTGTAACAATTATTATTATTATACTATTTATGATGCCTGTATAAAAGTTTCTTGATTTAATGCAATTCACCAAAAATCACACTATGAAAAATAGTATAACCATTGTAAATAGCGTACAGATCAAAGCAGTATTATAATAAAAATCTGACTTTACAAAAATATTACAAAAATAAAATACATTTGCAAACATAAATAGGCCTACATACCACTATATTTAACTATTTTATAATCTAATTTATGTTCCTCCTCAGTCAATGCAGTACTGAAAATTAGAATTTAAAACCAGTCAAAACTACAGAATTGTATCCTCATATTTACAAGTACAGCCTCATTACGTGTCCTTAGACCCGACAGCGAGTAGCCCAGTGAGTATTCTATGGGTCAGGAAAGGAAACCTCACTCCATATTGCTTTGTATGCTTTTTAGTGTATGACAACCTGTATTCTGCTGGCAAACCATTAAAATAACTGGAGAAGGCATCCAGATGATTCATGTAGTAAATATTTTAGGCGCTCACATCTGACTACTTCTGCAGAACAGTCACATTCTGCCACCAGGTAGATTCCGCCCACAAAACACGTCATCACTAGTGTTTATACATACCTGAATGGTCTATTCACTTTATGCTTATACATGTTGTATTCGTCAGTCTATGTGTATTGTTGTTTCATACTGTGATTTTCTTTTCTTTCAGTTTTCATAGTTTCTACTCTCAACTATATGCAGGTAAGAAGCTGTTTCTCAAGGATCTTTATCTTACCCTGCTCTGCTCACTTTTGTGTATGTTAAGTGTTTTCTCATAAACATAGGCTACACAGAGAGCAAATCCCATACAATAAGGAATTAAAGGTGCAGTTTAGAAATTTGTCGAAGACACCTTATGGTCAAATATAACGTGTTTTTTTTTGTTGTTGTTGTTGTTGTTGTTTTGTTTGTTTAGTTTTTTTGTTTTGGAACAGGAAATATTTTACTCTATAGCTCACACTTTCGGTTTGTAGTCTAGATGACATGTTGGATATAGCAATGGTATGCGTTGAGGCGGTTAGTTATATGATAAGATGAGGCTGCTTAAGTTAGAATTTAATTGCACTTTATTTTCACCAGCAGTGAATTCTTGAATGGATACCAGTTGCTGTTCAACAGCTTTTCCATTGATTGATTGATTGATTTTTTAGTTTGTCAGTGTTTCGGCTGTTTAATCATAATTTATCACATTCACATGTATGTATATTTTAGTGTTGTAAAAGTTTGCGATTTTTCGATGCATATCAATATTGAAATATCTGAAACAGTGTCAACAGGTTTCTCCTTTCCTGCAGTATTGATACACTGATACCCCAGGTGAAAAAAAAGTGT
Source organism: Cyprinus carpio (assembly GCF_018340385.1). NCBI lineage: Eukaryota > Metazoa > Chordata > Actinopteri > Cypriniformes > Cyprinidae > Cyprinus > Cyprinus carpio. Next base: position 24,072,975 of record NC_056573.1, on the reverse strand, counting down.
ACTTTAGTGCACTAAAAATACACTTAAGTACAAGAAAGTACATTTGTAGTACATTCATATTTTTTGTGCTAAAAACAACTGTAAAAAATAATACACTATTAATACACTAATTAAAAGTATATTTTTACTTTAGTAGTACTTAAGTGTAATTAATAAAGTATACTAAATACCATTTATATTTTAAATGTATTTTTAGTGCATAAAAAAAATATATACTTTTGAAAAAATAGACAGAAGAGTTTTTTTTAGTGTATTTTCTTACAGTACATTTTTAACGCATTAAAAATAGTTCATTGTTAGTGTACTTTTACATAGCTATCAAAGTACACTAGCAATGAACTATTTTTAATGTGTTAAAATGTACTTGTAAGAAATACACTATAAAAAAACTCTTCTGTCTATTTTTTCAAAAGTATATTTTTTTTTATGCACTAAAAATACATTTTTAAAAAATAAGGCTTTTAGTATACTTTATTAATTACACTTAATTACTATTTAAATTAAAACATACTTTTTAATTAGTGTATTTATAATGTATTGTATTTTTTACAGTTGTTTTTAGCACAAAAAAAATAAGAAATGTACTACAAATTACTTTCTTGTAATTAAGTTTTTTTTTTAGTGCACCGCAAGTACACTTTATTTTCACCTAGTGAAAATACTAAAGTAGTACTTAAGTGTAATTAAGAAAGTATACTAAATACCATTGATATTTTAAATGTATTTTTAGTGCATATAAAATAAGATATACTATTGAAAAATTACACAGAATAGTTTTATTATTGTATTTCTTACAAGTACATTTTTAACGCATTAATAATAGATCATTGTTAGTGTACTTTTAGATAGTTTAAATTAAATTATTTCAACAGAAATATGTTAGAAATGTATGTCAATTCCACCCCAAATGTGCTCATTTAAGTACACTTATAAATATACTAATAGCAGCTAACACTGAATTTTTTTAAGGGTAATTAGAAGATAGTTTTAACCTAAATTAATTTAGTTTACAAATATATTAGCAATAGGTTAAATTAATTGTGCTACTTAAGTATACTTAAATACACTAAATATTAAATTGATATAGTTACACATATTCAGAAGTGTTTTGCATTGAAAAGCATGCAGCATCACAGCGATTAACAGATGGATTTTCATAACTTGTAGGTGCTTATGCTATACTATAAATGCAGTTTTTTTCTACCATCACATTAAGTATGTTACTTAAAAAGTGTACTTTTGCTATACACAAAATTGCAATATAGATTGTTTTCCACATTTATTGTCAATAAAAAGAAAACAGATATTTAATAGTTTCATAATTTCACAGTACCCAAAAATAATCTCACTTACCACGGCTGTGGAGTTAATATTTAGAACAGGCATGACAACTGATTTTTTTCTGACTGTTTGCTTTGTATTTGCATAACATTTTATGTGAAAAAAAAAAAACCAACTTGCAAGCCTGGAGGGATAAGCGAATAGAATAGACTTTTGTGCGCCATTCATTGCTATCTGGGTGCTTACGATTCTCAAATATTTTTATATGTTTTAAAAAACAACTGACACACATCACCATTGAATAGTTGTGACACTCTGAGCGGGCTTTTATCCTGCTCAAATCTAAAAGTTTTTATTTTATTTTTTTAAATAAGTCGTAGCCAATCAGACGTCTATAACAATTTTCGGCCAATCCCAATTGGGGCCCGTCTGTTACTACTGGCGCGAAATGTATGAGAAGATGGCGCGACGTCAAGGCAGCAGGAGACTAACGTTAGCGCTCCACCCAAGAGTAAGTATAACGGTTGTTGTTGAATTTGATAAACCTGTACGAACTATTAACTGATTAAATGCAGTTTAGTACTGACGTTTGTTTCAGTAAGTTGGATAAATACTAATTCACTTCAGTAATTTTGGTTTCATCCATGTTTATCTTCTATGACGCAGTCAAAATGAGTGTGCTTGCCTGACTTAAGGATGCTGGCAGCCAGATATCCCTCCCTATATCCCTCTCGTTTATTACTGAACATGACCCATTATTATTCTTTTGCTATATATATATATATATTGAATGTGTACTCATTACTATAACGTTAATATCCTCCTGTCTTGTCTTGCTAGACACAGAAACCGTTTCAGCACGCTGGCCCCCCTCTTTGCCATAAGGGAGGGGTCGTAACGTAGGCTAATCGCTACAGGAATGTCTTTTTACATGTTGATTTTTTAAAATACAAATCACGGTTTTTTTTCTAGAAATGCAAACTCAGCTTGTTTTTGTATGCAAGTGGAAAATGTATTAAGAAGCTTTGTGCAATGCTGTTGTTTTTGTCTTTGTTTAGATCTGAAAAAAAAACACTTTAGAAAGTTCTGATGACGAAACAGACATTGTAGATGAAGCGACAATATGGAAAAAGCAAAAGTGAAGTAATTTATATTGTAATATTGCTCAATAAAAAATATTTTTTAATTCATAATATATAATTGCCCTAATCTTCTCTGTTTATGATTTTGCATCTCCCTAGGATAAAATGTCCTCTTAATGATTATTAAAGATCTCTCTTGTATATATAAAAAATGAAAGATGTATGGTATTGTTTAAATATCAGTGGTTTGTATACAGATGTCATACTGCTTAACATATTGGCCCTTCGTTTTTTTTAACCTTTATTTATCTTCTCACAGGTCCTGGCCAAGACAGGCCGGCCAAAAAGTTGCAAATTAAAAACATAAAAAAAAGACAGGACAAAATTACAAGACACAGGCAAAGCTCTATGTATACAATACACATTTAAACTTAAGTAAAAAACAAACATATCATTTAAATAGTACCTAGTTTAAAACAAGTACATCACCGTTCATTCAGAGGATGTCTTTAAGAGGTGTTTAAAAGTACTAATAGGATTGAAGTGATATCTAAATTTAAGGTGTTTTGAAGTTTCATTCCAGAACACTTGGTACTGCATATAATGAAAAAGCTTTTTTTTCCAAGTTCTTTTTTTTGTTAATGGAATAACTAATAACAGTTTTTTTGACGACCTTGTCCTATAAACACTATTTGTTAAATAAGTAAATTTGAAATGTAAAGGGGTAATTTACCCATTAGTGCTTTAAAAGTAAAATTAACCAGATGGAATTTTCTTCTAAGAGAAAGAGGGAAGGCCATTGTACAGTTCTTCATACAGAGTGCAGTGGGTGAGTCCTAGCTGCCTACATTCTGTAATTGAAACGAAAGGTGCCCCCAGAGTGGATATAGTACATCTGCATTGTTTTAATAAAAAATGATTGTAAGCATGCATATTAAATTAAAATCACCATAATGATTTATGTTAGTTTGTTTTGTAGCAATGATGTAGTAGTTTTGCTTATGTTGTATATAACTGAGTTTTTATTTGGTCCAGAGACAAAAAAAAAGTTTGCAAAAGAGAGGTATCCTCACTCAGTTGACAGGATTTACACTGAGGAAACCACTCCACTCCACCCCATGCCAGAACCAATCCATTACATTAGTGAGGAGGAAAGTTGAATCCGAAATGGTGGACACAATGTGGATTTGTTTCAATTACCCAGGAGAATTCTCAATTCAACCCGTATTTCGTTTCAAACCCTAAAGCATAATGAACACAAACTTTTGGAACTTTGTAGTCAACCTAATGTATTTTTAAAAGTAATTGTTTAGGCAGGATAATACAAATTATAGAGATCTATGGTATTGTTTAAAGTGTTATTTGTTTATAGACTAATATACAGATGTCCAGGTGTTCCCTTTGCTGTTTTATATGTTGTATTTTATTGATTTTTTATTTCTTTTTATTTTTTGATTCGGTTCAGAGACAAAAAAAGGTTGGAAAGGAGGAGGGTCTCACTCACGCTGAAGGATACACTGAGAGAACACTCCATCTGATCCACGCAGAACCAACCCGTTACATAGTGAGGAGGAAGTTCAAGCCGAAACCGTGGACAAAAATGTGGATTGTCGATTTACCCAGAGAATTTCTCAACCAACCGTATGGTTCATTTCAGACAATACACCAAAAAAAAAAAAACCAACCTTTGGACGTGTTATAGTTATTGTAATGTATTATCATATTCTCAGTTCCCAAAGGTTTTTTTTTTTGCAAGTAGAACATTAGCATGCAACTCATTTTTTATTTGAAATTGTAGTTATGTTTTAAATATTAGGCGACCCCTTGATGCTGCTGAGGCAAGTGAGAGAGCTGAACAGCCATTATTTGTCAGTTGAAAGCTTTGAAAGGTACAGTATAAAAATTACCTGGAAATGAGTTGTGCTAAGGGATGCTATGTGGATAATTATGTCTTAAATATACTCATATATACACAATACATGGTGGATTGTAATTTTCATTGACTTGATTTGTATTTAAAGCAGTAAAAAGTGGTTGTAATTGTATTTCATTTCTTTAGATAGATTCTGAGCATTAAGCATTTACAATTGTAATCATTCTAAGCAGCCATCTTTCTTCATAACTTTTTTAATAGGAAATCTTTTCGACACCCTAGAAATCTCAACTGTATGCTGGCATCTTGTCTCACCCCACCTAATGCATGTGTTTTTACATCGCATTACTCCAGCTGTGCATCAGAGTGACTTTTAACTGTTTGCACTGTCATTAACCTCTCCACCCACTGAAACTACATGAAAACAAGTGAAACATACAGGTAAACACATTAGTAATATAGTAATTACAAGGACAGTTTCTAAACACCTGTTGAATTTCAGTGGTTTGATGTTCTGGGCAACCAACAGTTCACCACATGTGGTCTACACACCAAACAAACCTGTGTTTAATATAGCCTGGGTCATATGATGAAACAGATGTGAATTATTTTATCTACATAAAGCAGTGCATGGTTGTCTGAACCATTTCATATTGGATTTGTTAAAATCTCCCAAAATCCATTGCAGCATGCATAAGCATGTGATTACTGATATATGATTATTGTTTTTGCAACTGACCTTTGCAATGACGTTTAAACTGCTGTTGATTTTATCACTATCAATTATCTGTTGTGTGGTGATGATAAAATTCATTTGCTGATTGTCACTGTCATTGAGGTTTGTGTGTTAAGTGTTGTGGTTGAGCACAACCATAGATCCAAGATCATTCAGAGACTGTAGAGATCATTTTAAATGTCTTAACCAGATTTAAGCTTGAAGTGTGATATAGTGGCTAAAAATCAAAACTGCCTGACATACAAACAACTGATTGAACGATGATAAGGTTTTGAAATAATGACAAGATCTTTGATTTCTTCATTTAATGGATGTTTGTTTCGTAGCACTAGCAGGTCTGCGGTTTGACAGAACATGATTTAAAAAGGGGTAAAGGAAAACGCTTTGTGGTTTCACACAATGCTGCATGTGAAGGACAGGTTTTGTTTCTTTATCTTGAAAAGTGAAACCAACAGCAGAAATGAAAATATGCCACACTTTAAACAGACACATAAACAGATGATACATAGGCTATTTGTAAGAAATTACAAAAAAACGATTCAAATTCAAATTAAATGTCTTTCTTTCTATCTTTCTTTCTTTCTCAGCAGGAAATGGGTTATGACATCAATTATACCGTTATGTCAATGTTTTTAATTTGTTGGTGTCATGACATCAAGAAATAGATTGCCACAACTTGATTTCACAGCTGATTTATTCTAATTTGACTGTAAAACAATGACTAAAAAGAACAGTCTGAACATTCATATACTGTATATTGTTAAAGATTAGATTTGTTATGAATTGTGTATATTTACTTTTTGTATTGAGGGCAATTAAATATAATTTCATCTGCTTAACCTTAGAACACAATTAAGATATCCATATAATGTGTTATCTTACCTTCCACGCAGATTAAATATAAGATGAATAGCCACATACTAATGAATGTGTTTGTTGATATTGCGTTGTTGTTCTCTCGATGATGCCCCTGAAACTCAGCTGAGTAGATGGACTTGTGAGAAAGTGACCTGCAATACAATCAGTTACATGGCTTCCACCACAAGATGGCAGTGCTGTACTGAAAAATGACTCTCAAACACATTTCCACTCACCTTTATAATTTTTTTTCAACTCTGCATATGTGCATTAATCATGAATTATATGTTTATAATAAACCCCAGTTTATTATAAACATATCATATTTGTTAAATAATTATTGTTTCACCTAACACAATTAGAGAACTATTATAACTTAAATAAATAAAATGTGTTTTTGCATAATTCTTGATGAGTTTGATTGACAACAGTGTTACCCAATTGTTATCCAGGCTGTTTCGGGCATGTCGTGCATGTTAAATGCGTGCGTCTGAAATCTGAAATGCTAAGCAAAACCTTTTTTTTTTTATTTATTTATTTGAGTGGAAACTTTTCCTTTAAAGTTTCTAATTAAATCAAATTTATGAAATCAATTTAATGTAAAATAAAAAAAAACTGAGTTAAAATAAAAAATATATATATAAAACGAAGTGTTTACTAGATTAAATATTTTATTTGATACCTGCATGTTACCGACATAGAAACCCGTGAACCTATGTGTTATTCTCACGGGGACTTAAATATTTTAATGCAGATGTGTTCGGTTGATAGACAGACAAACAAACAAACAAACAGTAAAATAAAATAAAATAAAATAAATGTGTTCATAATCTTTGTTTTACTGCAAGTCAATGCAAAAAAAAAATTGTGGGTGCAAGGCGTTTCTTTCCAAACACTGTTAAGAAAAAAAAAAGAAAAGTAGCCTAAAGGACAAGATAATAAAAATCTAGCTGTATTTTATACCTTAGTCCTGTATACCTTAGGGTTTTTTGTAACACGTTAGCTTTCATCTGATAAACGGGCGGGTGGTTCAGGAATGGTAACAGAGGCGGTATGTGGAAAGAGTTTTAAAACCCTTTGCAATAGCTTTTCGCGCTGCCTGAACTTCTGTAGATATGAACTGCCAAATCATGCCACCATATGGCGCTATAGGATTGCTCAGTAAAGGGAGGAAATGCTTCGAATACTCAGTAGTACTACCGCTGTATACTCTACTACTATTGTCTACACAAGGGCTCTGGACGAAATATAACCGAGGCAAGGGATTTAATTTCTCCAGTCACTTCGAACATGCAAAACTCAGATACAACAAGTAAGTCATTAAACTATTTCTTTCTTTCTTTCATTCTTTCTCTTTCTTTCTTTCTTTCTTCTTCTTTTTTTTTTTATCTCTTTTAATTTTTTATTAAAACTTTAGGCTATAGCATGTTCTGAACGGCTTGTCTTGTGTTATGTTGTGTAGCGTGTTTTCTGTTTTGTAGCCTATAGGCTTATAGGAATAATAATAATAGGCCAAAAATAATCAGTGTTAAGTGATAGAGTTCAGATATTTGCGTGTTTAGCGGAATTCTGATTTTATGACTGTTTAAATGAATCAAAGCTACTCATAAACAGGAATTCAAGGTGTTACAACCGTCCCCTGTTACAACTGTCCCTGGTCTCCTACACGAAAACGAACCACAATTATTTACGATAATTTTAAATTATTACAAATAACAGGAATTCCTTTCATCTGATAACTGTGCGGGGTGTTTCAGTAGTAGAGCAGCTAGGTGGTGGAACAAAACACTAGATGGCGCATGCGATACAATAAGAGACTGTAATGTTACAGGAGCTGCAGTCACACATGTGTGTTCATCTTCTGTCTGCTTCTGTCTGTCTGCTGTTTGGAAGATGATGACTTCCGTTTTTTCCCTGTGGGGGTAAGTTTTTCTTCTTCTTGTTCTTCTTAAAAGAACGTGGTATAATTTATTAACACGAGATTGTTTCCGAATTAAGATTTAAGTTGTAATTTTCATCTTCTCTTAAATTTACAGCCAATGGTGACACAGAAATGGAGGATCACTCTGTGGATTCTCCTCTCTCTGTTGAGGAGACCAGACCAGATCCAGTCCAGAGTTCAGTTCGTCCGTGTCCACTCACTCACTGAGAATGATGATGATGATGAAGAAGAGCAGCTTGATGAGTCAAGAGATAAAACGATGAACTGAAAATTCACTTTTTTCTTGACTTTGTGAAATGCTTTCTGTATCACTTATTAAAAGGATGATTACAACATATTACATTTTTGTCAACATTCTATGCCTCTAAAGTTTTGAAATTGGATCTGGGTTTCTTCAAAGCATTCGCTTTTCATTAACAGAATCATTAAATCATTCAATTAATCAGTATATCATTAAAATATATCAATTTAAAATAAAAAAGTAAAAAGAAAATATAAAAAAAAATTAAATATTCAGTTTTTTTATACCTGCATGTCACGTGACCATTAAGCAAGCCACATTAGACAACTGTGAACCTCTGTGTCGTTAAATTGTTGAAATATAAACTTAAAATCTCATGGGGGACTTGATGTAAATATTATAGATCTAGAAAATATTTTTTAGGCTGCCAAAGGGGTAGCGAGGGGCGGCAACACCAAAACAAGCACCTATGCACAGTTTTGGGGGATTTAAGGCCTGACACATAGACCTACAATTGTGTTCACAAATACTATATTACAATGACAGAGTGCAATTCACAGTTTTAGCCCTGAGGTCTTGGGGGCCCGCGATCACCTCTCTTAGTGAGAAAAGAATTCATGTCATTTGACATATTTTGTGCCAAAGCAATAACAACCTAAACAATTCACAGTTTAGCCCACCAGTGGCGGATCTAGAGATTTTTTCCTGGGGTGGGAAAGGGGTGGCATGAGGTTTTCAGGAGGGGGGCCATGGACATTATTCATAATTTAAAATGCTACGGTTTTCATTGAATGTGTTTTTGTTCTCTACACTACAGTACACGGAGTGGGAGTCAAATCAGAGATGTAGCTGGGTTTTTGGATGATGGGGTCTTAATTTGTGAATTGTTGACCCTTTCTCTGTGTAATCACTATCAACAGTCTGTGTATTCTATACTTAAATTGTACTGTGTGAAAAAGCAATTCTTGGGGGGAGGGGGGGGGTTTATGCTCCCCAGGAGATTTAAAAAAAAAAAATACCCCTCAAATGATGTCTTCTAGTGAGATTTGGGGGTAATATGACAGATGTAGTCATACAACATAAGCCATCAATAGATTTAGGTTATCTGGATTGAATCAAGATTATAATGCAGGATTGTTGCAATGATAACCGTGCAGGATTGTTGTAATGTTACCATATTCAATAAAGACTCAGTGAAGTACATTTTTAGTCAAACATTATTTTTGGATTTATTACAATATAACTTACAACAATTTAAAATGTACATAAGAATGTCATTCATAATCTCTCTCTCACACACACACACACACACACTCTAAACTGCTGATCACTTTAAACTGCTGATCACACTTGAGGGCAAACATCAAAAACACAATTTTCTGAGGCAAGACCTCAAAATCCACAGGAGCTATGGAATTCATATTAACTATAGTTTGGGCATTTCAGCCCAAGATAAACATTTATGGATGCCAGGCATTTGTGAAGCTTCATACTGTATGCAGAAAACATACGAAAATTTTGTGACAGCAGTAGTTTAAACACACAAAGAGCTAGACTAATGTTAGACCCTTATCTGACCTGACGATCATAGAAAAATTCGATGACCCAAAGTATTGCGGATGTAAATAACGTAACAATGTGGTTGTTGCAGGGTTAACTGTCTGCTTATGCACTTTTTCGACTTGGTGTCAAACTTACTCACTGCTAATTGCTTATCAAGCTCTCTTCTCCGAGACACTGCGTACAGCAGACAAATGCACTGTGCAGCCTGCCCTGCTGGCTGCTGCCACTGACTGGTGAAATTTCGCGATGGTCGCTGCCGTGTTGGTGATGGGGTGAAACCATTGTGACTGTGAGGGGGAGGGGATTCTAAATCTGCGATTTCTGTTTGAGATGAGTTTGTTGCGGGTCTCCTTGTTCTTCAACGTGTAGGCTATGAACATAAAATATACTTAAAAAATATTATCTGATTTATAAATGGGGTGGCAACAGGGGTGGCAAGACTGTATCCCAGGGGTGGCAGGCAACAGGGGTGGCAAGACTGTATCCCCGTCTCTGTAGCACACAAAGACTGATGCTGTGCCCACTGTGTGAAGAATTTAGGAAAAGTGACTTTTGAAAAGTGAAGTATTGTACAATGGGTTAAATGCATTGTGAAAGAAAAAAAAAACTGTAAATGAAATACATATATTGCGAGTACCGGAGTGACACGGGTAGATGTAAGGAAGCCCTGATAACATATGCTCTGTGAAAATCAGGAAAAGGCGTTTCGTGGGTGGAATCGTGGCAACACTAAAGGCGGGTGTACACGTTGCGATTTTTGCTGGCGTACGAGTTCGCATGCGATTTTTTCCATCGTGTGGAAATCGTGTATGCTCGTATGGTCGCGGCTCGTATCATGTGTGAGGAATTACGAGCCAAGCAGAGTGCCTTACGAGCACTCCCCGACCTCCCGATCATTTTTAAACATGTCTAAAAAGTTCGTGTGCTATCGGTTTGAATTCGTGACGTGTGCGGTTGAACGAGCTGATTTTTTGATCTATCTGAAGTTGACCAATCACGAACTAGGAAAACCACAGAAGAAAGACGAAGACGGCAGTGCCACAGCGAATGTGGACTATTGACTAAGGCCCCACTGCATGGTTCAAGTGACCCAATTTACGATTTTTTTCCTCTCATGTGGCACAGATCGGATATGACCGGTGAACTTGTAAGCCGGAAAAAAACCGCATGGATTCCGATTTTCTCAGATCGGATTCAGGCCTCATTCATATGTGGTAATAAATCGGATATGAATCGGATACGTGCATTTGCGTGTGCCATGTAAGCAGACAAATCGGATATTCCCCAGTAAATGCGAGTCGTACGTCATTAAAAAAAGTGACGTCAGCTCAGGTGGACACCACCAACTGAGATCACATGACTTATTATAGGTGCGATGGAGGAAGAAGGATACACACAGTGGAGCAATGCGGAGGTTTCATGTCTTTTAAGTCTTTGGGGCGAAGAGACAGTGCAGGCAAAAATGCAGGGTTGTTACAGAAATAAATCCGTGTTTGAAGACATGTCACGAGATATGGGGAGGCACAGTTTAAGCGCGTTTTTCTCCGCCGTACGAGACCAATGTCTTGCTGATTTTTTTTTTGTTGACTTTTCAAAATATTGTGGAAAGCAAAACACTGTATAATTTTATTTGCATCTGCATCCATTGTATTTCGTGCTGTTTTACTTCCTTTTCTGGGTTAGAACGTCTACGTTTGGGAGTTTCAGCAGTGTATAGTGTAAATGCAAAAATCGGATACAGGTCACTTTTAAAAGATGATGTAAGCGGGTCGTCAAAAAAAATCGGATATAGTCAGAAAATCGGATTTGGGCATCAAGACCTGCAGTTTAAATGCAGCCTAAGAGGATAACCTCGCTGAACTCTGGCAGGAACAGCGAGCGCTGTATGATGTTTCTAGCAGCGTGTACCATGCTCTCTCTCTCTCTCTCTCTCTCTCACACACACACACACACACACACACACACACACACACGAATATGTAGTTTAGACGTAACGGTTGTCTATACTGTACAAACGGTATATTCTATCCCCCCAGCTAGCAAAAAAAATATCCGCCCGGCTTCTTTTTGCCGCCGGCCCTAAGCTGTCGGCTATAGGTGCGTCCCGCTGGCGGGGATGAAACGTTTGCCGCCGAATACGTCACTCCCATTTCTTGCGGGATGCCGCCGGCGAAAAGCCGGCGGGCCGACTGCTTCATTTTCTTTGGCGGTTGCCTCCGTCTAATGGACCGCGGCCGGTGGCGGCAAGCCGCTTTGAAATACAAGGATTTCTACTAAAATCGACCAGCAGCCAAGGCTATGTTTAGCATGTTGGGAGTTATAATGGAAGTGGAACTGACAGCATTTTAACTACTTTTTCACATCTGAAGCGATTATAAAATTAAATAGCCTATATGTGAATTAAATCCCTTATTATTATTATTATTATTATTATTATTATTTTTTTTTAAAGCCATTAGGGTTTATTCTTGACTCTTGATTCCATGATAAGGTAAGGTTTAGGAAATGACATTTAAATTACTTTGAAACTATGAAAGCGATAGAGTAGCCTAATATGCTATATGCAAAATTATTTTTTGCACTTAGGTGAAAATTGTTTACATTTCTTTGATTTATGCACAATTGAGACATGCTAAAAACCAAATAATTCCTTTTGTAAAACTTACTTGGCAATAAATATCTTTCTGATTCTGATTAGGTTTTAAAATAGATATTTAATTCATGGTATGAACAATTTAGCTGAATAAATTGATGAAGTTAGACTTTTCACTAATGCCTGGCTACATCAGTGAACAGTGAAAGACATCTGTAACATGGCCAAAATCTTGGGTAGGTCTATACTTTATAATTTTTTATTAATTTGCAACCATGGTAATAGCCTATCATAAACAGGAAAATCTCTGTTTTGACCTGATAAGAAGGATAAACTAAAATCTAAAAGCTCCTCTGGTTTCACAGCTGCACTGGCAGATTTATGAAATATTTAGAAATATTTCGTCTTTCTGCCATTCCAGGAAATGTCATTTTATGTCTTTCATTTTTTTGCAACCTCGATTTATTTATTTTTTTGACTTTTTACATGTATAAGGGATTAATTTGCAATTGCGACCTGTACAAATGTTTAAGACAGTGTCTTAAAAAAAAATCTAAACACATTATAAATGTTAGAAATGTATAGGTTTTCACCATTGCTGTGTTCAGGATTTTTTTTTGGGCGGAGCTAAAACGGTGGCTCGATGACGCACTGGAGCCACTGAGCTCCTGGCCCCTCCCCAAACAACATAATTAGAGCACACATTCGCATCAGTTCGCCGCTCAATCGCGAGTTTCTGTGGACTACCATCGTTTAAGTAAGTACATGTTTCCTTAACGCAATATTATTTTTTACATTTTTTTTTAGTTTATCTTTGTAAAATCTGTAGTCATCTTTGTTCTTGCCTTACTAGTCTGAACAAGTAGCTGCTAGTCCAGTAGCTAGAGTGGCTAGCAATTGTTAGCTAACACATGCTGTTTTGCCTTTGTTACAGTAACTTACACACTGAGGTTAAGTAATGTTGCTAGTTACATTACATGTAGCTACAGTAGGTATCCAAAGCTTTACATCTAGAAAGACTTAAGTATAACTTAAATTATTTGTTGTTTTCTATCAAAGCAGAATGATGGTTGTTTAAATTTTGTTTGTCAGATCAAAGTATGCTGCTAGTTCAGTTCACAATGTAGCTACAGTGACTAGCAAGTGTTAGCTAGCACGTGCTGTTGCTACTGTACTTCTAGGATTTAAGGGGATTATGATGAGTTATTTATCTGAAGTGCTGTACTTTTTATGTTTGAGGACAGTGCTGTTCACTTGAATCACTACACTGAATGAGTACATTTTATTTTTTAACAATTTCACTGTTCCACGTTTGGCTGATCTTTTTTTTTTTTTTGTTTGTTTTTTTCTACAGCATAGCTACTGTATATTCCTAACGTTAACAATGTGGTTTTGTTCACATTTTCTTGCAGATACCTTGACCGGAGCATAACTGGTTAACTTCACACAAGAGACCTACTGTTGGACAATTGTTTTGGCTTTAAAGGTATGTAATATGTTGCGCTAAACTAAGTGTTCCATTTTTAAGTCCAATTCATTAAATGTATGCAATAACGTCAAACATATTTTTACGTCAATGATTATCAATAGGAGAAAGTCATCGCTCTGTAATTGGCCCTTGGACTCCCCTGGCATCTTGTGTACAGCATGAAGTTTTCAGCTATGAAGGTATATTTTAGGCCTATGTCTTAGTGTCCAGTGTTTTAAAAGTATTGAAAATAGTGCCTTTAGGTGTTTTTTTTTTTTTTTTTGTTGTTTTGTTTTTTAATGTAGATTTCCAGAGACTCCAGAATTAAAAACAAGCCGTGATGGATGAGAACCAAGCCCTTAGGGAGGAGAACCAAGCTCTGAGGGAAAGCACTGCACGAGCAGGTAAGAACATGCACAAAAAAGTCAAACTTAGGAAAGAGTACGTGATGTATGTACAAAATTACCATATGCCTTTCATTTTGTAGCTTCGGATGACAGCGGCTCACTTCAAGAGCAGGTGAAGCAAGTTGGGACAATGTTGAAGACGTTTGCTCGCACTGGGCAATCAGGTACAACTTGCAAACAACACCTGTGGTTGTTGGTTTAATTCCCACTGGGGCCAGCTATACATGTAGTAGACCTAGATATAAATGTCATAGTTTAGTAGTTGAGGGACCAGGACTGACTATTATTTTATTTAACCCCTGTAGGTGCAGATCAGACCTTAATGCTGCGACGTCTTGGAGAGTTTGGCGATGTTGTGCGAAGCATGGACAACAAAATGGACACTATGCTGCAACATTTCAGTGCCAATGTGTCTGTTGGAGAGTTATCCCTGCCAGGGGATCTGTTACTCCCCCTAGACACCCAGGAAGATTTGGTGTTGCTTGACAACAGTTTGAGGCAGGATAAAGAGCTCCAGGAACGATTTGTAAGTGTGCTGATTTCGTTTATAACTCCAATAGGGTAATGTAAAAAGTAGAATTAAGATTGTACACTGCATATTCTACAGTCTGAATCCACAGCCTGTCACATTTTATATTTATGTATGATAAGCTTCAGAGAAATGTAATTTGTAACACTTTTTTTGGATTTTCAGCTTCGGTTTTTGGCAATCAAATGTGGGAGGGACCTATAAGACAACCGTCTGGCGGATGCTTCAAAGTACCTTCTCTAATCACCTTTCCATCAATACAACCTGGACTGGAGTTGGGGATAAAGCATGTTTTAGAGACTTGTTCCTGAAGACCATTGTTCAAAGTAAGTTGGATGTAAAAAAAAAAAAAAAAAATATTTAGTAGATGTGTATGGCATTATGCCATTCAAATGGAATGACAGATCTGTATTTTCTACAGGAGCCATCCGGAAGAAAACCCTTTACCTGAAAGGAGCATCTGACCGTGAAGGCGGAAGGAAAAAAAAGGTGCCGCACAGCTGAGAGGGACCCCACAGCCGACCCCTTAAACCTAGGCTGACTACTGACACCCCAGCATCACTGACAACTGGAACCCTTTCTTTATCCTGCAGTCAGTAACATCAAGACCCCTAAAGAAGCCAGAAGTGTCAGACTGCACTCCCCAATCCACACTGTTCACTGTGGATATTATCATAGTGCTTAACTCTTATTATATTGTTAAATATAGCTTGTAAATCCTTGTGCCACAGGTCAGCATTGCAGTTATATCTGTTCTACTACTTTTTTTTACCTCAGTATTTTTTATATATATGTGAAGATGTTTATCACAGATACAAGAGACATCTTGTACCCCAGGTCAGCAATGCCAATATAATGGTCTATTCTACTCCAGAGCTTTATTCTAAATTATTACCACTTATCTTATTGTTAGAAATGGCTTGTAAATGTGATGTTATACCTGAATTTTTTTTGGTGTCCTGCACATTCTTTGGTACCAGATATACTCATTACTTATGTTTACTGGTAATTCTTTTCATCCCAGAGCTGACCTCTTTATATTATTAACAATTATTGTAAGTGTTATAATTTGCTTGTAAGCTAAGGCTGTTTTTTTTTTAACAATTTAATTGGAAACCTGCATGTTCTTTTGTGTGTGTGTGTATTTTTTTTTCTCTTTTTTTCCTGTTATTTATATTTCAGGGATCTGACATCATGTTTCAATGACAGTTACTGTACTTTGAAATGTGGAATTAAAAAGTCAAATGGAAAGTTTGTCTGGTTTGATCAATCATTATTCTTGATAAACTGCATTATATATATATATATATATGTATGTATGTATATATATATATATATATATATATATATATATATATATATATAAGCGGCGACCGATCGCTCGAAAACAGCGTTTGCCTCCGACGGGCCGCGGAAGGGTTGCCTTTGATATAACGGCGGCGGGATGGCGGTTGGCCCGCGGGCCGGCCGCGGAACGAAGGCGGTAGGAAGGTGGCTGCCGCTTCTAAAAGCGGCTGCCGCCGGCGGTGCACCGTCAAACGTGTTTGCGATTACGCCATTCTGACGCTTCTACTGCCGCCGGAGCGCCGCCGGTGGTCCGCCGACTCATTGCTATCTGGGAGTCTATCTCTACTCATCATGGAAAAATGCATGTTTAAAATTTTAATTAAACATCGTTTGTTTGTTTTTTTTAAGCCATTTGGTTTACGACGGCATAGGAAGTGTCCTCATAACCATGTTTACGTTGTAATACCCATGTCATTATAGACATTTGTGTCCCCATAAACTATATACAAGAACACACACACACACACACACACACACTAGGGTGACCAGACGTCCCGGTTTTGCTGAAAAAGAACCTGTATGTGTAGGAAACAGTCACGGCTCGTATCAATATATTATATGCAGTTATGAGAGAGGGAGAGCAGTTATATTAGGCGCGTTTCGACTTGAAGCAGCGCTGCACAGAATGACACACTGTATGACAGGGTTATTCAAATCTTACCCTCAAGGGGCAGTGCACTGCAGAGTTTAGCTCCAACCCTGATCAAAATCACCTACCTTTGATTTTCTAATGATCCTGAAGAAATTGATTCGCATGCTCAGGTGTTTAATCAGGGTTGGAGCTAAACTCTGCAGTGCACTGGCCCTCGAGGGTAAGACTTGTTACTATAAAGTTTATTCTATTTCTATTCTATATGTAAGAAAGGCCACCCCTTGAAAGTGAACTCTTTCGAACCCTCCCGCCTGTGTTCGTGAGTTTGGACTGTTCCAAAAACTTTTCGCGGAGTGAAAACCAAGACAGTATTGAGGCTGGGATGTGAAAATCTGATTATAGTCAATATTTCATAGTTAAATTAGTTAGAAGTGGCCCGTTTAAGGATTGTGTGGATATATGTGTGCGTGCAACTAATCGTAAGTACATTTACATAATTCATTGTATGATAAGTTCACGAGAGAGATTAATGACGTCTACAACTGCGGTTCAAGCCAGACGCGCTTTTTTGTGTTGCGCCTGTAATATTGCACTTACGGTACGGGTGCTGCGAGAAGTCAAAATGCATGTAAAGAAGCTGTCATACACATGTTTCCTTTATACTTTTGCTTATTTTAACTAATTTTAAATTTTTATTTTTTAAATACTTTATTTTTGTACATAAACGTTTGTATTGTACATTAATTATTATAAATCGTTTATTAATGTTTATAAATTGATAATATTAATTATTTTCATTCATTTTTTTTTATTCATGTTTGTGTGTATGTACAGTCGTGGCCAAAAGTTTTGAGAATTACATAAATATTGGAAATTGGAAAAGTTGCTGCTTAAGTTTTTATAATAGCAATTTGCATATACTCCAGAATGTTATGAAGAGTGATCAGATGAATTGCATAGTCCTTCTTTGCCATGAAAATTAACTTAATCCCAAAAAAAACCTTTCCACTGCATTTCATTGCTGTCATTAAAGGACCTACTGAGATCATTTCAGTAATCATCTTGTTAACTCAGGTGAGAATGTTGGCGAGCACAAGGCTGGAGATCATTATGTCAGGCTGATTGGGTTAGAATGGCAGACTTGACATGTTAAAAGGAGGGTGATGCTTGAAATCACTGTTCTTCCATTGTTAACCATGTTGACCTGCAAAGAAACGCGTGCAGCCATCATTGCGTTGCATAAAAAATGGCTTCACAGGCAAGGATATTGTGGCTACTAAGATTGCACCTAAATCAACAATTTATAGATTCATCAAGAACTTCAAGGAAAGAGGTTCAATTCTTGTAAAGAAGGCTTCAGGGTGTCCAAGAAAGTCCAGCAAGCGCCAGGATCGTCTCCTAAAGAGGATTCAGCTGCGGGATCGGAGTGACACCAGTGCAGAGCTTGCTCAGGAATGGCAGCAGGCAGGTGTGAGCACATCTGCACGCACAGTGAGGCGAAGACTTTTTGGAAGATGGCCTGGTGTCAAGAAGGGCAGCAAAGAAGCCACTTCTCTCCAAAAAAAACATCAGGGACAGATTGATCTTCTGCAGAAAGTATAGTGAATGAACTGCTGAGAACTGGGGCAAAGTCATATTCTCCGATGAAACCCCTTTCCGATTGTTTGGGGCATCTGGAAAAAGGCTTGTCCGGAGAAGAAAAGGTGAGCGCTACCATCAGTCCTGTGTCATGCCAACAGTAAAGCATCCTGACACCATTCATGTGTGGGGTTGCTTCTCATCTAAGGGAGTGGGCTCACTCACAATTCTGCCCAAAAACACAGCCAAGAATAAAGAATGGTACCAAAACACCCTCCAACAGCAACTTCTTCCAACAACCCAACAACAGTTTGGTGAAGAACAATGCATTTTTCCAGCACGATG
Source organism: Cyprinus carpio (assembly GCF_018340385.1). Lineage (NCBI taxonomy): Eukaryota > Metazoa > Chordata > Actinopteri > Cypriniformes > Cyprinidae > Cyprinus > Cyprinus carpio. The sequence goes on along the minus strand of NC_056573.1, from coordinate 24,054,540 downwards.
GAGCACCGTGCCATAAGGCAAAAGTGATAACTAAGTGGCTCGGGGACCAGAATGTTGACATTTTGGGTCCATGGCCTGGAAACTCCCCAGATCTTAATCCCGTTGAGAACTTGTGGTCAATCCTCAAGAGGCGGGTGGACAAACAAAAAACCCACTAATTCTGACAAACTCCAAGAAGTTATTATGAAAGAATGGGTTGCTATCAGTCAGGATTTGGCCCAGAAGTTGATGAGAGCATGCCCAGTGGAATTGCAGAGGTCCTGAAAAAGAAAAATACTGCAAATACTGACTCTTTGCATAAATGTCATGTAATTGTCGATAAAAGCCTTTGAAACGTATGAAGTGCTTGTAATTATATTTCAGTACATCACAGAAACAACTGAAACACAGATCTAAAAACAGTTTTAGCAGCAAACTTTTTGAAAATTAATATTTATGTAATTCTCAAAAACTTTTGGCCACGACTGTACTGATACACTACTGATACACACACACACTACTGATACACACACTACTGATACACTAGTGATACACTAGTGTTAATAGACGCCGCACCTTATCTGCTGAAATATTTTTATGGTGACTGCATCTTTAGACTTTGATTAGAAAAGAGTAAAAGCTTTTCTGATCATTTGGCAGATGGTAAGAGCTGCTAAAGTAGGACTGGTCAGTAATGTTTTAAGGTGGTACTTAGTGAAGGGTCTTTTGATTTATGGATTATAATCCTCTAAATATTTCTCTTTCTGTTGTATCTTACAGATTCTCTGTTGTCCTCCAGTAAAGAGCCACCACAATCCTCCATCACAAACCCTCCAGACTCCTCTGAACGCCAAAGGCTTTATGTGTTAATTGCTCCAGTTGTACTCATCTTGGTGGTCTTGGGGGGTTTGTTTCGTCTGTACATTTTCAGGAGGGTAAGTATTACTTAAATTTGTTCTTATATTGATGGAATTAATGTTCTATTGATCTGGGGTTATATTCGCCAAAAATCTTAAGGCTTAAAGTTGCTCCTAATGCAGAAATGTGAAAATTAGAGGCGTTTCCCTCCTTATCATACTCAACTAAGAGTAATGTAGAAGGTCTTGATTTCAGTAGACATAGAGTTAATGTTTTCTGGTTATGTTGAATTCTATCATTTAATTGGACTTGAAATGTTTAACTACAATTTGTCAACATTTAAATATATTGAGCTCTGAGTGAAAAGTTTAAATAAAGTAAGATGTGTATGTAGCAAAATGAATGAGTTAATCCAAGTTTATTATTAAAACTCAAAACCATGAGCAGAATGATCTCCTAGTGTAACTAAAATAGTGCGGTGCATTTGGATATGTTAATAACTGTTATATGCTTGTTTTTGAGTGTTTGTTGAATGAATGTTGTTTTTATCTTAGTCTCCAGCATTATTTTATTTGATTTGCATCTTGTAATTGTTTCTGTTTTGTCAGAAATGTAAGTCATCAGCTGATGTTGAAGCAGTGTGCTGAACCGCTGCTGTCTCCAGGTATGAAGCTCATCACTGGTTTATGTATTTCCTCAGGTTTTCATAAAGAATATTGTACTTTTCCATGTTGAGTCTCACTAAAGTCGGTTTTCTTTACAGATTCATTTAGTTCAAAAATAAAAAAAAAAAAAAAAAAAAAAAAATTAAGACTGTAAAAAAAAAAAAAGAGTTTTAAAACTCGAAATATTAGGGCTTCACTGATATCCAGGTGTTCAGAATGACATCTGATGGTACAGATCTCACGCTTTGTGCTGTATGGTGCTGTATGGTTTGCATTTCCTCATGCTGTAAAATGCTTCAGCTACAGGCCTATATGTCAGTTTTTAAGAAACACAGTCTCTCCGAAGCAATACTGTAAGGGATACAGGAAACCCACTTTATTTAGTTCACTAATACTGAAATTAACAACAGAGCACAAACTGTTATATTCAGCTGCTGTTTATTTTAGGATCTTCTAATTACGCTCCAAAAAACGTCAATTAAAACAGTTGTATACAAAAATTACTAATAATGTAATTTAAAACAGATTAATATGAAAATGTATTTGTTTGGATTTAAATGTTTTTTTTTGATTTTAAATAAGCTCCTCCTAAAATGTTTTAATAGCTGCACGTCACATGACTGGCAGGATACAGTCAGCCCCGATCAGCAGCGGTTTCTAAATTCTAAAGATAATTGCTTTTATCAGCCAAAACATGATAGATACTTTAGCCTTATTCATACTGTTGGTCCAGATTTGTTTTTTGTGTGTATCTGATTGGAATCTGATCATATTTAGTAAAACTGTTAGAAGCTGTCTGCCCTAGACATTCCAACGCAACATCGTTGCCATAGAAACCAATTCAAATATTCCAGAAAATTGAAAAACGGTCAGTGATTTCAGATCTGGACTGAGAGTCAGAATGTAGCCTTTCAAGCCAATGAACCTGCCAAACTATCAGATGCAGTTATTTATTCTTCATCAAGTATTCATAAATACCATCAGGGTATCTTTTTTTTTTTTTGACTCTTGTGGCACTGTTGTTAGGCTGCGTGCTTTATAAATCAAATCTCAATGCTGTTCTGCTGTATGACAGTATGAATGTGTATCTATTACTAAAAAGACAAAGGGGACAGTAAATTTTTGCTGCATATCTGTGTGCACTTTTATATATATTAATGCACTGTGTAACTTATTTAATCCCTTGCTGATTTCTTATATATATATATCTGTGTATATCTTTTAATATTTTCAGTTTTTATTCTTCTCGTACTGTTACATATATTCATAGTATTTATATGAAGGCTGAACTAATAATCTATGTGTCTGTTATGAACTGATAAATAAGTCCATGGTGCACCTGGGAACTGAGCCATAGAGACATATGTAGTGATTTCTGTTCTCTGGTACTTCTCATCTGACACTTGAGTTGTAAACCGCATTAATAAAAGGACTCCTCGTCTCCACCCTGGACTCCTTGTCTCTTCATTTATGATCCAACAAATACAAATTTGTCATGTATGTACATGTAAAAAAAATCTTTTCTTTTTTTTTTTAATTGACAAAACAGTATATTGCATTCTTAGAAATATTGTTTGATCAAACTTCCCCTTATTATATGTTGATTGCTAGAATCCACCAAAAAAAAAAAAAAAACATTAAACGTAAAATTGCACAAATAAAATATAGGGATGGTTTGTCACCAAATAGTAGGCTATATTACTGCGACTCTTATTTTACATCTCAACAACAGGTCACTATCCATTACCTTCATGAAATAAGTAAATCCAGTATATGACTAATTTCATTCATTGCATTTGGAGGTATCAGCTAAATCCAAACTCACACACTCATATACAGACTACTAGTGGTGGTGGAACCCAATTCCACAAAGAACAAGTTTCATGAGACTTTGCTTTGCACAACTTTCCCCAATTCTGTAACTGAATGAACCCACGGCCACACGTTTCTGAAAAGAGCGCTAAAAGACTAGTAAAACTAGTAGCATTGTTTTTAAAATAAGCATTAAATAATCATTTTACATTGAGAATTATTTTTTTATTAAACAATAAAAACAACGGACACATGACAGTTTCAGCCCTGAGAAGAGCTGAATAGTGCTGAATTAAATTAACTGAGTGCTGGCTTTTGGATGCTCTATACTGAACAAAAAGTAAAACAGATATTTTTGACATGTTGTCAGTCAGTGACACGTCCGTTTGGAGGCATGAAGATTTGGATGCAAGTCAAAGTAGCATTTGTTAGACCTACGGAGAGAACAACAGAAAAAGAGAGGAATCTCACACAATTAAATCACATCTTAAAACTTACTGGAATCACAGAGGGATGGGATATTGTTTTGCAGCAAGTTGGTCATGTTTTTATTCTGACTCTTTCCACTTCACATTCTTCACCACTCGGATGAGGTCAGTAGATAAAAGTTTAAAAATGCTCTTGGGACTCAATCTGTCTTGGTTGAGGCTGAAAAGGGGATACAGCTGCGGCTACAGGGCACGACCACATCAATATTGAGTAATTTTTGTCACGCTGAACAATAATAATTACTGTATTACGTAAGTAAGTAACTTTATTGTAGGGGGTTACAACAGCAATATCAATCACATATTAAATAGTACAGTAGGTACGCCTCACTTTCCGGCGATGATTGTCCTTCTAACGAACTCCTTTGGTATAGTGACAGACTCGTTTCCTGTTCTTCACTCTCTTGTTGCTGCTTTATGGTGGATCGCAGTTAGTAAGTGCCTTTCGTTTCCTGTTTCTTTTTTTTTTTTTTTTTTTTTTACATTAACATTCACCTCGTGAGTATACTGTGGGACGGGCTTGACTGACAATTGGCCAACCTTCAACACATTGGACCAGTAAACATACATGGTCCCCTGTGCATTACCACTCCCCTTGCTAGCTATCAGAGGAAGTATATTTTCTTTGAGTATGAATCATTCTTCTAGTATTATAGGCTTCTGTTTATTCTGTGCTCTGGGAGAAGTAGGCTATTCCTCCAAGTCCAGGGAAGAGAGTTCATTTTTCGAATCACATCGAACATGCAAAGCTCCAATACAAGTGAGTCAATAAACTATATTTTATTAAAACTTTCGTAAACTGTAAACTTGAAAAAAAGTAGAAAATAAGTAAAGTGAAGTTTAAAGTATTTGTGTGCAAAATATATATTGTTTATTGTATCTAATATTTCTGCTGACTGTAACACGTGAACTGTTAACAAAAAAGTTACTGGGCTTTTTTTTGTGTGGTATATTATGGCAGTGGACAATGGTAATTATACAAAAACGCAATATTAAATAATTAAATAATCTACGTATCATCTTATTATTTCCATAACACATGCAGCCTATCAATTTTATTTAGTTTTTTATTCCGTTTTTTTATTCAGAATATCCACAAACTTGTTCACTGTATCATAAACTAGCCTATATGCCACAGCCCATTCTGATTGTCAAATGTGTAAAATTAATTTTTGTTGTACTTTTTTTTCTGAGAGAGCTGGAAACTGTCGTGTGTATCTGTCAGATTAGCATCACGTAATTCATAAATTTCTCCCGAAAACACATGAAAGTACGTGGTCAGTAAACTGGGAGAAAAACAAAACTTTACAGTTACTTTATAGTTACCTACACAATGTAGGCTATAGGAATAAATCGCGCCGTCAAATTTATTATTGCCGCTTTCCTCAGTCTTTTTGTTATTAATTGAAATGTCTATTTAAATGCCTGAAACCTAAAATTTACCACTTTATGTGAAAACACCACACAGTTGTAAGCGCGTTTGGTTCAGGAGAGGAGAAAGAAGGTCACAGAAGGATGTTCTTGCAGTCGGTGTTTCACTCTGACTCATCTCAGAAAGAGAGGGGGGATTATACTTCTGTGAAAGTGTTCCGTGCTAAAAAGTTACAAGTCATCAAAAGCTTATTTGTTAAAGAATAATTGTTAAAAAAATATTCAAGGTTTAAAAAAATCATTTTTATTTAACTTTTGTTTAGCATTTCTATTCTACAATTCTAAATTTCAATTCTAAATAAAGTGGAAAAGAGTCGGGGGGGGGGGGGGGGGGGGGGGGGGGTTGGGGGGTTGGTGGACACCACACACACACAAAAAAACCATAAATGATATTATCTGGGGCCGAGCAGTCATCAGGGGTTAAAGAGGGGTGTTATTTATTGTTGTTTTTGGTATGGTATAAGTAAGGGGTAATCGATGGCTAGCTGCATTAAACGATTTGAATGCATGACGTGGAGGCGAAGAACAGCCTCCTAGCCGTTGATTATCCCGCTTATGCCATTGGTCATTTCCAGCAATCACATATTAAAGATGTTAATAATATTTGCGCTGCAATATTTGACCAGGACGATGAAAATGACGGTTATTTTCGATCAGTTACAACTTGTTAGATGTACCATTCTACTCGCTTTAAATAAGATAGAGCAGACAAATATTAAGCGGGTGCAGTAAGATTACATTTATTTGAATGTATTTTAGCATTTAATTGAATTAACTGTGGAGCGAGAAAGAGAAGCGTGTGTGAAGTAGCCTACCTGCGCCATGGTGTTACTTTCGCTGATGAGTAATATATAATGTAGCAATTTAAGTATTGCCAATATAGCTTATGTGCTTCTGAATGTTTATTGGAAGCGCATTAATATAGAACTTGATTAAACTGACCTTGAACTACCTGTGCAGTTAAACGAATTTAATCAACACCTGCCAGCCAATCAGAATCGAGTATTCAGACAGACCATGGCATAATATGGTATGGACTTTGAATCCCAGTAATTCAGTTTTTGGCCTCATCTTCTGTTAATGCAGACAAGGCCTATATCAGAAATGGTATAAATTTATTTTTAGTGGAGTTATTTAATATCAGAAAACCATTGTTACAAAAGATCTTTAAATGGTCTCACTTTATATTTACGTTGTACTTATATTTTAAAAAATACCTGCATGTATTAACATCTGTAATTAATTTTTGTAATTACATTTATAACTACACTGTTTAGCCATCCCTTACCTTAACCCACCCTTAAACCTACCCATACCACCAAACCTGTCCCTAACCTTATATCCCACCTCAATATCAACAGATGTGTTTTGCAATACAATATGAATACAGTAAGTACATTGTAATTATTTTTTGATGTAAGTACATAATAGTTCAAATATAAAGTGGGACCCAGAAACAATGAGATGTTTGGTGAGTCACTGGCTTGCAGAAAGTTTTCTGTGAGGGTCAGTGTTAGAGGATAGAATACACGGGTGTGCATCCCTCTCAGACCAGATCTCAACACCAGACTGACCCCTGTCTGAATTTAAAAGTTAAAATCTAAAGTTAAACTGGAGCTCACCAGATGGCGCTATACTGCTAGCATGAGTGACTGTAATGTACAGGAAACTGTAAAATGTACTTCTGTCCAGGTCCTGCAGTCACACACGTGTGTCCATCAGTGTCCATCTGTCTGTCTGCTGTCTGGAAGATGATGACTTCTGTCTTTCCCTGTGCGTGTATGTCTTCTGCTTTCTTTCTTTTTTTCTTGAAAGAACGTGGTTTTAATTTATTAATTTGTTCCTGAATAAATATAATACACCGTATTTAAGCTGTCATTTTTTTTTATCTTCTCTTAAATTTACAGCTAATGGTTTCACAGAAATGGATATTCCTCTCTCTGTTGAGGAGACCAGACCAGATCCAGACCAGAGTTCAGTGCGTCCATTCACTTACGGAGGATGATGAGGATGATGAGGATGCGGGATGAATACTTTGTCAACATTTCCATGCCTTTAAAGTTTTGCTCTTTATGGGTTTCCTGAAATCATTCTCTTTTCATTAATTGAATCATTCAGTTTAACTATTAGATCATTAAAATGTAAAATAAAAAAATAAAATGAAAATTTTTTTAAAAAAAAAAATATTTTATTTCTTTACCTGCATGTCACGTGACCAATAAGCAACATCAGACTCTCTGTGTTGTTAAATTATAGAAATATGAACATAAAATCTCAGATTTTTCCCATATCTCCCTTTATATGCATACATTTATTCAATTACAAATTACTTTTATTTTGTCTGGGCAGTGCTAAATAACAGAAATGAAATCCTTAAATTAAATAAGAACAGTTTACACCAGTTATTCTATGCAGAAGTATATACCTCACTGTGTGGCTTTTAATGTAGTGCTGTATTCATAGATGGAGATTTTGGAAGTCAGTCAATCTGGACACAAACCTCTAGTCCAGCAGGAAACAGAGGTTCACCCACTTGGCAGTTTTTTGTGACCTTAATGGTGTCTAGTTAAGAATTTTTGATGTCACAGAGGACAGATGTCTCATGGGGTTTGTTTGGTGGCCATCTAGAAATGATGTCATCGTGAGTGGTGAAAAATGCAGATTTTCATAACTCCTGAAACCATACAATACACAAACACTAATAAACCCACTTTTTTCATGACGCCAGGAATCAAATGGAAAGGTGATTAACATGGTACAACAACACATTTTAGGCTCATAATGATGTAACTTTTGCTATTTTATTCTGTTTCCTGCATTATCCAAATGAAATTAGCGTTTCTCTTCAATCAATTGCAAGGTTGTTAAATGGATGGCAATCACTCCAGTTGACATAGATGACAATCTGATAACACTAGCTATAGACAGCAAAAGTCATCAACACCCCATTTCACTGACCATCGTTAATCTCAGCCTCAAATACCTGTCACGGCTCTGCAGGAAATGGGACCCAAATGCAGAATGAGCAGACAAGGGTATTTTTATTAACAAAACATAGACTGGAACAGCTGGAGGAATTTGCAGTGAAACAGTTCAAACAGAGGGGCAGGGGAGACAACAATACAGACAGGAGGGATGGCCACAGAGACAGTCCGAGATGACCACAGGCTCAAGCACAGAGGAGGCAGCTCAAGAGGAAGGACCATGCAGACACACAGGAAACCCGTAGCTTTAAGTGAGAACTCTAATGTCACTAGTCTAGCCGCCAGGTAGGGGCTCAAGGGACCAGCGTCTTGACACGTGAGAGAAGTGAGCTGCTTCCAAGCAGTGGGGTTCAGTGGCCAGGGATTCTGAGATAGGGTAAGACAGGACAAACAAGACGAGACTCAAAATGCCACAACAGTAAGACAATTGAAAACAATAAGAACAATGCAAAAGAAATAACCAAAGCTACCCAAAGATATAATCAAAGAGTAAAAACAAAAAGCCAAGATCCAAAACTGGAATCACTTAAACAAGAGTAGATGAAAATCTAAATCAAATGAGAAACAAAACTAGATTAGAATGCACAACAAATTTCTTTTTCTTTCCATTCTTAAGCTAGACAAAACTAAAGACCAAAAAGGATATAAATATCTAAATAAGAGATCAAAAAATAATGATCAAGATCAAAGGGAAAAATTCTGGGCCAAGAGACAGGTAAACATCAAAAACGAACCAGCAGAGACACAAGGAAAGGAAACCCAATATATAGATCGGCACACATGAGGATCAGGTGAAAACAATCAAGCAGACAAGGGCTAAACAAGGGGGCGTGACCAAGGGAAACCAGGAGGTGGGACGAGAGGAGCATGTGGCAGACACAAACAGAGACAGAACCATGTGCTTAGACACAAAACAAACAGTGAAACATTGAACAAAGACAAGACTGTCAGGGCAGGTTCCTGACATTACCCTCCTCCCAATGGACGCCTCCAGGCGTCCACAGTGGGCAAAACAGTACAGGGAGGTACCAACTGGGGGGGCCGGTTTGGGAACAAAACTTGGAACTCCAGGGTAGCCAGAAAACATAAGGGGTGGGACTGGGAGGGAGGAAAATAATCCTGGGGAATAGTTTGAGGTGGACCAGGGAGGTTTTGGCTTATGGGATCCAAAAGGACTAGCAAATAGGGTGGGTGGGATGGGGATCTTGTTGGTGGTCCTTCTGGGGATGTGGACTTGTCTTACTGGAGGATTCTTGGGAATAGCCTTTATGGCCTCTGGGGCAAACTCTTGACGCGTGAAGGACCTTGGAACAAACTCAGGGGCCATGACCACACAGGCAGAGAGGGTGCATCCTTGGGAAACCAGTTCTGGAGATGCAAGAATGGATTCCGGTACGGACCTTGAAGCACTTTCCAGGGCCTCAGGGACAGCCATTGGGCTTGACTCTGGCGTGCCCTCCTGGGCTGTAAGGAGAGGCACTGTGCTTGACTCTGGCGTGCCCTCCTGGGCTGTAAGGACAGGCACTGGGCTTGACTCTGGCGTGCCCTCCTGGCCTGTAAGGACAGGCACTGGGCTTGACTCTGGCGTGCCCTCCTGGGCTGTAAGGACAGGCACTGGGGCTTGACTCTGGCGTGCCCTCCTGGGCTGCGCTGATGGACTCTAGAGGTTCCTGGACCAGAGCAGACTCTGGGGCTGGCACCGACACTGGAATGGGCTCAGAGGTTGGAGCTGACACAGGCTCAGGAGGTGCCATCTCAACAGCAAGCTCTGGGAACATGACATGACTTATATGGTTACCCCTCTTGGGCGTGACAGGATTAACCGGTGTTTCAGGTGAAGTTACATAGACAATCACTGTCAAGTGTTTTGTTTAACTGTGCGCTTTCCCCCACTTGAAGAAGATAGGTCTCACTATTTGAAGAATTAAACTGGATTCCACTCAATGATTAGGGCCTTGTGAATTTCTTTCATCCATTTATTTATAGCATTAAGCTATGTAGGTGAAAAACCTTTAAAGATATAAACATACAGTGTAAGTCACCAACAAACCCAATAAAATGCATAAATTATCAGGTTTCGACATGACTCAATTATAATTGTTTTACACAGAACATCAGTAGCTTAATGAACCATTTAAAAAACATGAATATTTCACATAGGAGTTGTTAGATCTCACATGAAGTTAAAGCTGGTAGATATGAAACAGCTCAATAACACCACATTCAAATGTCATTAACTCTTTACATTTTAAAGTACAGAAGAAATAGATTTTAACAACTTTGACACGATTTGTATAGTTTAATTTACTGGATTCTAACTACAAAAAGACTATAAAATAACCTGTACTTTTGACCATATCTAGCAATTAATCAAACAATTTATATTTAATCATAGTCAGATCATTAAAGTCTTTAGTATACACATTTATCAAATGAAAATTTTAAGCAATATTTTATAGTACTTAAACCATCCAAATCATGAATTACCAAAACCCTAATAACCCAAAAAACACCTTATGAATTGAAGATATGCTACTCAAATCAATACCGCAATCTACAGCGTGGCAATTGAATGCTGCATTCATTCACTCTCGTAGCAGTTACTATTATAGCACACATGAACCACACAGCGTTCTTTAGCCAGCAGCGCTTCAGCTTACCGGCTGTCACTTCAGAGTTCTTTGGTGAGTACCCGCTCCCGCACAGTGTTTGATATCAAGCTCTAATACTCATTTTTCTTTGAGTCACCACTGCTCTCTGCCGTAGCGTCAATTCCCGGTGCATACCAATAATTACAACAGTGCGCTGCTTTATTACAGCCCAGGCACGCGCAACAGATTGCGCTATTCATTTCACCTGGTACTAATAGAGAGAAGGCGGGGGTGACGGGCGATTTGCCGCAACAATCACAGAGTCCTTCTCTAGGGGAGAGACAGCTGGTGAAGTAGGCAGCTTAGGGTGTGGTTCCACCGGGTTACATACTTCTGGACCACTGGATATTGGACCACACCGACTTGGATCCGCCTGGATAACAGGACTAGGGACATTCTGAATCTGGTCCTCCAAGACCACTGGAGGTAGGGCATCCTGACTTAAGAAATCCTGGACCTCTGGACTTGGGGTCTCATGGCTTAGGTCCTTCTGGACCACAGGACTTGGGACCTCCTGGGAGGGAATGTCGAACTGCACAACACAGGCCCTCATATGCTTTGGCTTCTGGGGGCACAGCAGTGTGTTAGCGGCTGCCTCTGAATTGACTGCATTTAACTTAACCACCTTAAAAGTTATGGCTGCTGACTTGGCCACCTCTGGGATGAAAGGCCCTGTCTTGACTGGCTCTGACTTGACTGGCTCTGGAATGTCTGGGGCAGGCTGGATTGTCTCTGGACTAACTGGAGTAGGCTGGACCGGCTCTTGAATAACTGGAGCGGACTTGACTGACTCTGAGACAGATGCAGCATTCTGGGCTGTGCTCTTCCTTCTTGCCCTATGCTTTCTTGGAGTCAGAAGATGATCTGGGACTTGACTCAGCGAGGGGTAAGAGAGCAGGTTGGTCTCTGCAATCTGGCTCTGGAATGACTGGAGAAGACTGGACAGACTTGGGGATAACTGGAATAGCCCTAGGATTCTCTGTAGTGAGAGCTTCTACACTGACAGCAGTTAACTCAGTGGACTCGGAAACAGGTACAGCAGTCTTGACCGCTCTCTTCCGCCGCAGTCTACGCTTTAACGTAGGAGACGGAAGAGGGTCTTGAATTTGACTCTGCTTGGGAGGGAAGGTGGCATCATCCCTGCAGGCTGACTCTGGGGGTGTAAGAATCTGCCAGTCCTTGCGATGGTGCAAATATTTAGAAAATGTCCAGAAATCTATGCCTCTTAGTTGCTCCATCTCCCATTGTGGTAGGGGATCATCCAAGCAGAGATTAAAAGCTTCCTTTAGAGTGGAGTCAGAGTACTCCAGGCCCCTTGCCATGGTCCAGAAAAACTGGGCAAATGCACCCACTCCAGGCCCTGCTGGGGCGGAGCGATGCCACTGCCCGTTGGAGTGCCAGTCTCCCCTTGGCGGTACTGGGAGGAACAATGCGGATGCTCATTGCTGGGTCCTGAGGTGGCTGGTTCGTTCTGTCACGGATCTGCAGGAAATGGGACCCAAATGCAGAATGAGCAGACAAGGGTATTTTATTAACAAAACATAGACTGGAACAGCTGGAGGAATTTGCAGTGAAACAGTTCAAACAGAGGGGCAGGGCAGACAACAATACAGGCAGGAGGGATGGGAGACTCAAAATGCCACAACAGTAAGACAATTGAAAACAATCAAAGAATAATTAATTAATGCAAGAGAAATAACCAAAGCTACCCAAAGATATAATCAAAGAGTAAAAACAAAAGCCAAGATCCAAAACTGGAATCACTTAAACAAGAGTAGAAGAAAATCTAAATCAAATGAGACAACAAAACTAGATTAGAATGCACAACAAATTTCTTTTTCTTTCCATTCTTAAGCTAGACAAAACTAAAGACCAAAAAGGATATAAATATCTAAATAAGAGATCAAAAAAATAATGATCAAGATCAAAGGGAAAATTTCTCGGCCAAGAGACAGGTAAACACCAAAAACGAACCAGCAGAGACACAAGGAAAGGAAACCCAATATATAGAGCGGCACACATGAGGATCAGGTGAAAACAATCAAGCAGACAAGGGCTAAACAAGGGGGCGTGACCAAGGGAAACCAGGAGGTGGGACGAGAGGAGCATGTGGCAGACACAAACAGAGACTGAACCATGTGCTTAGACACAAAACAAACAGTGAAACATTAAACAAAGACAAGACTGTCAGGGCAGGTTCCTGACAATACCATGCCACAAAATCAAAACAAAGCTCTGGTAAACACTTACATCCATCAACACTATAAGTGTGTCCCAAAGATCTACACACACTTGTGGTCTTCTTCATGCTCACTTGGGCCAAATACAGGAAATACGTCATGTAAGTAGACAAGGGCTCAAGTGCAAGACTGTAAGTGCAAGTGTGTGTATTTAGACAGGCCCAGAATCTTTCAGATTCTTCATTTGTTCACTTGGGTTCTTCTCGATCATTCTTTTTAAACCTGTTTGAAATAATCACATCTGGTTTTAATTTACAAAAGTGACGTTCAAAGGTTAAAAACAAGAGTTCCCACACATTTGACAAACTGATTTTCACTTTTCCAGATATAAGTGGTTATTGTTTAGAACTAATATTTTAGAGGTGATATTTTAGAACTATAGAAAACTGCATTTTCTGAATATAAATTACGTCTTTGAAGTTTTTATTTGTTTTTATTTATGCATTCCAAGCGATCATCAAGTGAGGAGAGAACATCAGTGCAGTTTAATCAAAAAATATTGAAACTGATCAGGATTTTAGATTTAGCTCTAATACCCAAATCTCATTTCATACTTTGTAGACAAATCATGTGACATTTTCATTCAATTACTGCCCACTTGTATAACCTTCCAAAACACCCACTATATTCTTATTATGTGGATGTTAATTTCTCCCAGTTATTCAAATCCATTGACTCCATTCATTAAGATCAATTCTAACTCTTTCTGCAGGTTCTATATTACATCACTAGATGGAGACAAATGACTGTCTTTTTGTGTGTTGAGAGACACTTGAGCTCTGCCTGTAAATCATATACATACATATATTGTGTGGAGAGATGTAACTGTTCAAGTTTCTCATGGTTTGGTGTCACAGTACTGTTCAGTATTGTTCAGTATTGGATGGGGGCATGCTGGGAAGTATTCTCAATGTGATTTTAGAAATGTCTAGAGTACTAGAATACTCTGCTTAATTAATAAATAAACATTTAATCTTACATAGCTATTTAAGCACACCCACACAATCTAGAAGAAAATGCTCTATATAGAACCATAATGGCTTTTATCAGGCACTTCATATTTGGAACCCATTAATAGTTCCATAGAGAATCCTTTTTAAGGGTTGAATAAAAAAAAAAAAAAAAAAAAAAAACTTTTAGGATTCTTTGTAGCCAGGAAAAAAGGTTCTATAGAGAGCATTTTAGAGGTTCCCATCATGGAATCATTTTATCTATTTAAATTCTGTTTTATTTTAATTACATTTTATGACTTAAACAGCTCATATACTTGATCACTATAAAAACTAAAATAATAAACCATAAAAAGCATAAACATAACACATCAAAATGTTGTGTCATCATTTAAGACACTTTTATCAGCATTTACAACAAAAACAATTAACATAAATCAATGTTTTTTATTTATTTATACTTTTTTTTTCTTAAATTGACAGAAAAAAATTATAAAAATTAAATTGTATAAATATTGTTTTATCAAACTATATAAAACTATATGTTGATTGCTAGAATCCACACACAAAACCAAAAAAAATGTAAATGTAAAATTGCACAAATAAATAAATAAAATATAATTATATAAATAAATAAGTCAGTATCCCCCGGTCATAAGTCATAAATCTAGTCCCAGACTATAATGTAAGTCTGAGGTGTTTCAACTGAAAGAAACGTGCACTGATTGATCTTGAAATATATCAGTGACCTTAATTGTTTTGTCTCAAAATTGTAGTTTATAAAAATTACTTTAATGTCCTAATTGAACTAAGGCCTAATCCTGGCTTAATCTAAGCCCTATCTGTGAAAACCAGTCCCAGATAGTAGTCTATATTAATGACACTTTTTTTTTTTTAATTCATACGCATAATTTTGCAAGTAGATAAGCATTTAAACAATAAAAACAAAGGACCCATGACAATTTCAGCACTGGGAAGAGCTAAATAGTGCTGAATGAAATTAACTGAGTTCTGGCTTTTGGATGCTCAGAACTGAACAAAAAGTAAAACAGTAAACAGAAACTTCTGACATCTCTTGTGAGTCAGTGACACGTCCATTTTGAGGCCAACTCTCTCTGCGATGAGAAAGACATGACGATTGGGATGCAAGTCAGAGAAACATTTATAAAACCTATGGAGGGTGCAGAAACAACAGAAGAAAAAAGAGAAGAATCTCACACATTTACATCAGATCTTAAACTACTTGAATCAGAGAGAAGTGTGTGGTACTTTGTGGTTTCATTACTTTGATGACTAATGTCAGAGTAAAACTTCAAAAGTGTTCTCTGAGGGTCATGGTCCTCGTCTGTGTTCCCCTGTCATGGGTTTAGGCTGTGGCTACATGCATGTGTACATCAATATTGCGAAATTTTTGTCATGCAGAACAACAAAAATGACTGCATTTGCATTGTAAGGGGTAGGTTTGGGTTGAGTAGGTACAGACGGTAATAAAACAGCTGCAAACATGATCGTAGCTGCATCGCCGGCACTTAAACTAATCAAAAAAGCCCATTGCTTACGGGACATTCAGTAAGGCAAACGCAAAAAATATCATGATATTATCCATCAGAAACGTTATCAAAGTTGTCAAAAACAGTAGCATTTATAACACGAGTACACAGACCTAGAATAAGAATGAAATGAAAGGCAAACACTAGCCATGAAAAACTCTATGCTCTTTCATTCAGTTGCTAAAGTACATTTCCACAAAGTCATGCTAAAAACCATTCATAAGAGCACTAGACAAAGTCATCTATAAAGCAATGATTATTAACAAAAACTATATAACATTTGTATTGTTTTATGGTTAATAAACAACGATTAAAATTATCCTCCCCTATAGTAAAATATTAACCATTAATTTAATGCAGTAAATATGGTATAATTTAACAGTGTTCATCCCTTCAAAACAGAGAAGGAAAACATATTTCTTCTAACCTCAACTTCTCTTGGATTAGTCTTTAACTTCCTTTCTTCGTTTATTGCCACCGCAGCTTCCTTTAAACTTTTACCAATAAGAAACATGTCCCCTATATATTGGCACCGCCTGCTCAATATCAGGTGTAGTAGGCTATAATCTGTTTAAGAATGATTCTTATTGTCTCCTTTTGTTTATTCTGTGCTCTGTAGGCTATTCCTCCAAGTCCAGGGAAGAGAGTTCAGTTCTCGAATCTCATCTCATGTAAAGCTCCAATACAACAAGTGAGTCAATAAACTATTGTATATTTTATTCATTACAATTTTCATAAACTGTTAAGTTGTAAAAAAGAAGAAAAATAAGCAGAGTGCAGTTTAAAGTATTTGTGTACAAAATATATGTTGTTTAATAGGTTACCCGTCATCTTCAGATCAAGAGCGGGACGCACAGACTCCGCCTCCTACAGTCATTGGTTTAAAACAGAAAGTGTCAGTGTTTGGTGTGCAGTTCAGACTAAGGTACGGTGCTGTGGTGGTGAAGCTGACAGATCAAGAACACAATATAAGCAGCGGAACGCGGAGGGCTTTCTACATTCAAGAGCTATATATTGAAACGAATCTGGAATGTTTTCGGGAACCGTCTTGAAGATGAAATTCTTTCCCGCTGTCTTCGTATTAATTTCAGGTAAGTAGAGAGTTCGGGGGTGTATGTACAAAGATGCTGTTTTTTATTCCACTGTAAACTGCGCTGTCTGTTCACTATGAGGCTGTTTCTGAAGTCTCTTAAAGACTGAAACAGTCGCTGGGCAGTGGTGCTGACTCTGAGAGGTTTGGAGCTGGACTCCGTCTCTTCTCAAACCCTGTTCTGTCTGTGTAACGTGTGTTGTGTCTGTCTTTGTTGTCAGAGCAGAATATGTGTCTGTGTAAAGCCCCGTTCACACCAAGAACTATAACTATAAAGATAAGGATATTAGCGTCCACAAGCAGCGGATGATATCGTGTTTATTCTAAGCGCTCGTTGGATTCTGATGTCTGTCAATGTTTGTGTCGTTCATCAGTGGAAACTAATCGTTCTCAAAAGTGATTCCAAAGATATTGTTTCTCTGTTTCTTTATGTTATAGCTGTAGTGTTTACTCTATTCTTTAATATTCAGAACGATTTTTAGAACTATCTTTATCGTTGTCTTTATTGTTATCGTCCTTGGTGTGAACGTGCCTTAAAGCGTGGGTTGATGATATCTGTGCTGAGAGCAGAAGATCTTTGTGAAGTGTGTGTTGTGGAGGTCTGTGGTGACAGAGGCATTTCTCGAGACAGCGATCTCTTCACTGGTGTTGTGGCAGATTCCAAGAATCTGTAAGAATCTTACTAAGGTAACCGGACCGCGCGTGCACGTGGCGTCATTTCCCAAGACGGAGCGATCTTTAATTTACCTCGCACTAAGTGAACATACTGTATGTCGCCTCGTTGGCAGAGACACATCCACCAACGTGTGACTATAATAGACTGCCTAGTCAACATAACAAAAGACGGTCACCCCTTATCAGACTCAGTGGAGTAGATAATAAAAGCGTGTGCAATTCTCTTTTTGACGCGATCGGACAACCGGGCGCCTCGGCGGCTTTCTGAGGGTTCGAATCTGCCTTATAGCAAACTTTTTTTTCTCCCTTTTCAAATTTCATATCACATCAGAAAAGCACTTATTTTTAATAAAAAATAAGAAAATAATCAAAAAGTTGAAAATAAAGTATCGGGAGGCGGCGGTGGCCGCTCAGAAAGCCGCCGAGGCGGCGTGGCCGCTCAGAAAGCCCCCGAGGCGACAGTGGCCGCTCAGAAAGCACCAGAGGTGGCGGTGGCCGCTCAGAAAGCCGCCGAGGCGCCGGTGTCCGCTCAGAAGGCTCCAGAGGCGACGGTGTCCGCTCAGAAGGCTCCAGAGGCGGCGGTGTCCGCTCAGAAAGCTGCCGAGGCGGCGGTGTCCGCTCAGAAGGCTCCAGAGGCGGCGGTGTCCGCTCAGAAGGCTGCAGAGGCGGAGGTGTCCGCTCAGAAGGCTCCAGAAGCGGCGGTTGTCTGCTCAGAAAGCCGCCGAGGCGGTGGTGTCCGCTCAGAAGGCTCCAGAGGCGGCGGTGTCCGCTCAGAAAAGCCGGGATAACGGGGGCCGCGGAGGCGGCGGTGTCCGCTCAGAAGGCTCCAGAGGCGGCGGTGGCCGCTCAGAAAGCCGCGGAGGCGGCGGTGTCCGCTCAGAAGGCTCCAGAGGCGGAGGTGTCCGCTCAGAAGGCTCCAGAGGCGCGCGGTGGCCGCTCAGAAAGCCGCGGAGGCGGCGGTGTCCGCTCAGAAGGCTCCAGAGGCGGAGGTGTCCGCCTCAGAAGGTTTACAGAGGCGGCGGTGTCCGCTCAGAAGGCTCCAGAGGCGGAGGTGTCCGCTCAAGCCTCAGAAGGTTACAGAGGCGGCGGTGTCCGCTCAGAAGGCTCCAGAGGCGGCGGTGGCCGCTCAGAAAGCCGCCGAGGGCGCACGTGTCCGCTCAGAAGGCTCCAGAGGCGGAGGTGTCCGCTCAAAAGGCTCCAGAGGCGGCGGTGTCCGCTCAGAAAGCCGCGGAGGCGGCGGTGTCCGCTCAGAAAGCCGCGGAGGCGGCGGTGTGTCCGCTCAGAAGGCTCCAGAGGCGGAGGTGTCCGCTCAGAAGGCTCCAGAGGCGGCGGGTGTCCGCTCAGAAAGCCGCGGAGGCGGCGGTGTTCCCGCTCAGAAAGCCGCGGAGGCGGCGGTGTCCGCTCAGAAGGCTCCAGAGGCGGAGGTGTCCGCTCAGAAAGGCTCCAGAGGGCGGCGGTGTCCGCTCAGAAAGCCGCGGAGGCGGCGGTGGTCCCGCTCAGAAGGCTCCAGAGGCGGAGGTGTCCGCTCAGAAGGCTCCAGAGGCGGAGGTGTCCGCTCAGAAGGCCTCCAGAGGCGGCTGGTGTCCGCTCAGAAAGCCGCGGAGGCGGCGGTGTCCGCTCAGAAGGCTCCAGAGGCGGAGGGTGTCCGCTCAGAAGGGTTACAGAGGCGGCGGTTGTCCGCTCAGAAGGTTCCAGAGGCGGCGGTGGCCGCTCAGAAAGCCGCCGAGGCGCCGGTGTCCGCTCAGAAGGCTCCAGAGGCGGAGGTGTCCGCTCAGAAGGCTCCAGAGGCGGCGGTGTCCGCTCAGAAGGCTCCAGAGGCGGCGGTGTCCGCCCAGAAAGCCGCCGAGGCGGCGGTTGTCCGCTCAGAAGGCTCCAGAGGCGGAGGTGTCCGCTCAGAAAGCCGCCGAGGCGGCGGTTGTCCGCTCAGAAGGCTCCAGAGGCGGCGGTGTCCGCTCAGAAGGCTCCAGAGGCGGCGGTGTCCGCTCAGAAGGCTCCAGAGGCGAGGTGTCCGCTCAGAAGGCTCCAGAGGCGGCGGTGGTCCGCTCAGAAAGCCGCCGAGGCGGCGGTGTCCGCTCAGAAGGCTCCAGAGGCGGAGGTGTCCGCTCAGAAGGCTCCAGAGGCGGCGGTGTCCGCTCAGAAGCCGCCGAGGCGGCGGTGTCCGCTCAGAAGGCTCCAGAGGCGGCGGTGTCCGCTCAGAAGGCTACAGAGGCGGCGGGGCTCACTTCTGGTTTTCCCCAGGATGGCAGCTACATACACACCACTGTGGTGGCCGCTGGTTCTGCCCTGGGTCCCCCCTCCAGCACACAGCAATAAATTGATGATTAATGCTTTACTGGGCATGTGATACTGTTGCGATATTCGTTGTGTGGATACAATCGTCGATGAACAGTAATTTTATTTTTTCTTTCAGAACTTTTACTCTAAGTACATACAAGATCGGGGGAAAGTTAGTCTATCAAATCAAATAGTTTGTATCAAATCAATCAATCAAACATTATTTATAATTTTTTTAATAGTTTTATGCATGTTTATGCCATTAACAGCCTGCTTCTGATGCAGCATTAAGGAATTTATCAAATAAAACAATTCATCCATCAATGCAATTATATTTCTAAATAATATTATTTTTGCCTTATTGATTGGGTTGTTTTTGAAGACAAAATCTTGGGAAACACTGTTCTAAAGCCAGGGACGGATCTACCGGGGTGGCAAATGCCACCCTAAAAGAAAGCCTTGCCACCCATATCAGGTTGAAGAAACGTTATTTCGCTAACTAACGTTACAGTGGTGTAGTCTACTACGTAAGTTACCCACTTTTAAAAAGCGTGAGGATACGTAACAACTTCGTTTTGTGTCAGAACTTTCACACTTTCATTCATAAATTCACCCCGTCTGTGTTTGCAAAGAGGGGTTAAAGAGGGTGTTATTTATTGTTGTTTTTGGTATGGTATAAGTAAGGGGTAATCGATGGCTAGCTGCATTAAACGATTTGAATGCATGACGTAGAGGCGAAGAACAGCCTCCTAGCCGTTGATTATCCCGCTTATGCCATTGGTCATTTCCAGCAATCACATATTAAAGATGTTAATAATATTTGCGCTGCAATATTTGACCAGGACGATGAAAATGACGGTTATTTTCGGTCAGTTACAACTTGTTAGATGTACCATTCTACTCGCTTTAAATAAGATAGAGCAGACAAATATTAAGCAGGTGCAGTAAGATTACATTTATTTGAATGTATTTTAGCATTTAATTGAATTAACTGTGGAGCGAGAAAGAGAAGCGTGTGTGAAGTAGCCTACCTGCGCCATGGTGTTACTTTCGCTGATGAGTAATATATAATGTAGCAATTTAAGTATTGCCAATATAGCTTATGTGCTTCTGAATGTTTATTGGAAGCGCATTAATATAGAACTTGATTAAACTGACCTTGAACTACCTGTGCAGTTAAACGAATTTAATCAACACCTGCCAGCCAATCAGAATCGAGTGTTCAGACAGACCATGGCATATTTTGGTATGGACTTTGAATCCCAGTAATTCAGTTTTTGGCCTCATCTTCTGTTAATGCAGACAAGGCCTATATCAGATTTATATAAAGTTTGTGTTAAGTTGATTTAAATGATATGTAATTAATTTTTAATTAATATTTTTTTTATATGAAGTTTGAGTTTTTTACGTTGTACTTATATTTTAAAAATACCTGCATGTAATTACATCTGTAATTAATTTCTGTAATTACATTTATAACTACACTGTTGAGCCATCCCTTACCTTAACCCACCCTTAAACCTACCCATATACCACCAAACCTGTCCCTAACCTTATATCCCACCTCAATATCAACAGATGTGTTTTGCAATACAATATGAACACAATAAGTACATTGTAATTATTTTTTGATGTAAGTACATAATAGTTCAAATATAAAGTGGGACACAGAAACAATGAGATGTTTGGTGAGTCACTGGCTTGCAGAAAGTTTTCAGTGAGGGTCAGTGTTAGAGGATTGAATACACGGGTGTGCATCCCTCTCAGACCAGATCTCAACACCAGACTGACCCCTGTCTGAATTTAAAAGTTAAAATCTAAAGTTAAACTGGAGCCCGCCAGATGGCGCTATACTGCTAGCATGAGTAACTGTAATGTACAGGAACTGTAATGTACTTCTGTCCAGGTCCTGCAGTCACACACGTGTGTCCATCAGTGTCCATCTGTCTGTCTGCTGTCTGGAAGATGATGACTTCTGTCTTTCCCTGTGCGTGTATGTCTTCTGCTTTCTTTCTTTTTTTCTTGAAAGAACGTGGTTTTAATTTATTAATTTGTTCCTGAATAAATATAATACACCGTATTTAAGCTGTCATTTTTTTTATCTTCTCTTAAATTTACAGCTAATGGTTTCACAGAAATGGATATTCCTCTCTCTGTTGAGGAGACCAGACCAGATCCAGACCAGAGTTCAGTGCGTCCATTCACTTACGGAGGATGATGAGGATGATGAGGATGGGGATGAATACTTTGTCAACATTTCCATGCCTTTAAAGTTTTGCTCTTTATGGGTTTCCTGAAATCATTCTCTTTTCATTAATTGAATCATTCAGTTTAACTATTAGATCATTAAAATGTAAAATAAAAAAATAAAATGAATTTTTTTTAAAAATAAAATATTTTATTTCTTTACCTGCATGTCACGTGACCAATAAGCAACATCAGACTCTCTGTGTTGTTAAATTATAGAAATATGAACATAAAATCTCAGATTTTTCCCATATCTCCCTTTATATGCATACATTTATTCAATTACAAATTACTTTTATTTTGTCTGGGCAGTGCTAAATAACAGAAATGAAATCCTTAAATTAAATAAGAACAGTTTACACCAATTATTCTATGCAGAAGTATATACCTCACTGTGTGGCTTTTAATGTAGTGCTGTATTCATAGATGGAGATTTTGGAAGTCAGTCAATCTGGACACAAACCTCTAGTCCAGCAGGTCACAGAGGACAGATGTCTCATGGGGTTTGTTTGGTGCCCATCTAGAAATGATGTCATCGTGAGTGGTGAAAAATGCAGATTTTCATAACTCCTGTGTAATGAAATATACAAACACTAATGAACCCACTTTTTCATGACGCCAAGGAATCAAATGGAAAGGTGATTAACATGGTAC
This sequence comes from Cyprinus carpio, assembly GCF_018340385.1. Classification (NCBI taxonomy): domain Eukaryota; kingdom Metazoa; phylum Chordata; class Actinopteri; order Cypriniformes; family Cyprinidae; genus Cyprinus; species Cyprinus carpio. The sequence continues at coordinate 24,031,992 of NC_056573.1, read as the reverse complement.
AACAACACATTATAGGCTCATAATGATGTAACTTTTGCTATTTTATTCTGCAATAGTTTCCTGCATTATCCAAATTGAAATTAGCTTTTTCTCTTCAATCAATTGCAAGGTTGTTAAATGGATGGCAATCAATCCAGGTGAAATAGATGACAATCTGATAACACTAGCTATAGACAGCTAAAAAAGTCATCAACACCCCATTTCACTGACCATCGTTAATCTCAGCCTCCAATACCATGCCACAAAATCAAAACAAAGCTCTGTAAACACTTACATCCATCAACACTATAAGTGTGTCCCAAAGATCTACACACACTTGTGGTCTTCTTCATGCTCACTTGGGCCAAATACAGGAAATACGTCATGTAAGTAGACAAGGGCTCAAGTGCAAGACTGTAAGTGCAAGTGTGTGTATTTAGACAGGCCCAGAATCTTTCAGTTTGTTCATTTGTTCACTTGGGTTCTTCTCAATCATTCTTTTTAAACCTGTTTGAAATAATCACATCTGGTTTTAATTTACAAAAGTGACCTTCAAAGGTTAAAAACAAGAGTTCCCACACATTTGACAAACTGATTTTCACTTTTCCAGATATAAGTGGTTATTGTTTAGAACTAATATTTTAGAGGTGATATTTTAGAACTATAGAAAACTGCATTTTCTGAATATAAATTACGTCTTTGAAGTTTTTATTTGTTTTTATTTATGCATTCCAAGCGATCATCAAGTGAGGAGAGAACATCAGTGCAGTTTAATCAAAAATATTGAAACTGATCAGGATTTTAGATTTAGCTCTAATACCCAAATCTCATTTCATACTTCTTGCCCATAAATTGTAGACAAATCATGTGACATTTTCATTCAATTACTGCCCACTTGTATAACCTTCCAAAACACCCACTATATTCTTATTATGTGGATGTTAATTTCTCCCAGTTATTCAAATCCATTGACTCCATTCATTAAGATCAATTCTAACTCTTTCTGCAGGTTCTATATTACATCACTAGATGGAGACAAATGACTGTCTTTTTGTGTGTTGAGAGACACCTGGGCTCTGCCTGTAAATCATATACATACATATATTGTGTGGAGAGATGTAACTGTTCAAGTTTCTCATGGTTTGGTGTCACAGTACTGTTCAGTATTGTTCAGTATTGGATGGGGGGCATGCTGGGAAGTATTCTCAATGTGATTTTAGAAATGTCTAGAGTACTAGAATACTCTGCTTAATTAATAAATAAACATTTAATCTTACATAGCTATTTAAGCACACCCACACAATCTAGAAGAAAATGCTCTATATAGAACCATAATGGCTTTTATCAGGCACTTCATATTTGGAACCCATTAATAGTTCCATAGAGAATCCTTTTTAAGGGTTGAATAAAAAAAAAAAAAAAAAAAAACTTTTAGGATTCTTTGTAGCCAGGTAGAAAAAAAAAAGGTTCTATAGAGAGCATTTTAGAGGTTCCCATCATGGAATCATTTTATCTATTTAAATTCTGTTTTATTTTAATTACATTTTATGACCTAAACAGCTCATATACTTGATCACTATAAAAACTAAAATAATAAACCATAAAAAGCATAAAAATAACACATCAAAATGTTGTGTCATCATTTAAGACACTTTTATCAGCATTTACAACAAAAACAATTAACATAAATCAATGTTTTTTATTTATTTATACTTTTTTTTCTTAAATTGACAGAAAAAAATTATAAAAATTAAATTGTATAAATATTGTTTTATCAAACTATTTAAACTATATGTTGATTGCTAGAATCCACAAAAAAAAAAAAAAACATGTAAATGTAAAATTGCACAAATAAATAAATAAAATATAATTATATAAATAAATAAGTCAGTATCCCCCGGTCATAAGTCTAGTCCCAGACAAGTCTGAGGTGTTTCAACTGAAAGAAACGTGCACTGATTGATCTTGAAATATATCAGTGACCTTAATTGTTTTGTCTCAGAATTGACGTTTATATTAAAAGATTACTAAAAGATTACTTCCCTTAAATTAGATTTCACTCTCCCCTGTCTGCAGGGGGAGCTGTTGAGCCCATGCCGCTGCAACGGCTCCGTGCGCTGCACCCACCAGCCCTGTCTGATTCGCTGGATCAGTGAGAGAGGCTCCTGGAGCTGTGAGCTCTGCTACTTCAAGTACCAAGTCCTGGCCATCAGCACCAAAAACCCGCTGCAGGTAAAGCCTCAAACGTCAGCCTCAAACTGCAAAGTATCTGGGTCAGAGTGAAGCACTGGCTAACTTCTCTATTTATAGGCTTCTTCAAGCAAAGCAAGATGGCAAGATAAGATGCCATCTCACTGTGTTTTTAATGCTGTGTGTATCAGTGGCAGGCGATTTCTCTGACGGTGATTGAGAAGGTGCAGATCGCCGCCATTATCCTGGGCTCACTCTTCCTCATCGCCAGTATCTCGTGGTTGGTGTGGTCTTCTCTCAGCCCGTCTGCCAAGTGGCAGCGCCAGGACCTGCTCTTCCAGATCTGCTACGGCATGTACGGCTTCATGGACATTGTGTGCATAGGTGAGAAGCAAAACACCATGGATTTATCCTTTTTTAACATTAGGACCTCTCTTTGACTTCATATAGGCTTTTAGCATTATGGTTTGTTAACAGTTGTTAATATATTAGGTATATTTAATAAATAAATGATACTTTTTAAGCATGTAATTACTAAAATTACTTGAATGTCCTAATTGAACTAATGCCTAATCCTGGCTTAATCTAAGCCCTATCTGTGACACCAGTCCCAGATAGTAGTCTATATTAATGACACTTTTTTTTTTTTAATTCATACGCATAATTTTGCAAGTAGATAAGCATTTAAACAATAAAAACAAAGGACCCATGACAATTTCAGCACTGGGAAGAGCTAAATAGTGCTGAATGAAATTAACTGAGTTCTGGCTTTTGGATGCTCAAAACTGAACAAAAAGTAAAACAGCAAACAGAAACTTCTGACATCTCTTGTGAGTCAGTGACACGTCCATTTTGAGGCCAACTCTCTCTGCGATGAGTCAGAGAAACATTTATAAAACCTATGGAGGGTGCAGAACAACAGAAAAAAGAGAAGAATCTCACACATTTACATCAGATCTTAAACTACTTGAATCAGAGAGAAGTGTGTGGTACTTTGTGGTTTCATTACTTTGATGACTAATGTCAGAGTAAAACTTCAAAAGTGTTCTCTGAGTGTCATGGTCCTCGTCTGTGTTCCCCTGTCATGGTTTAAGGCTGTGGCTACGTGCATGTACATCAATATTGCGAAATTTTTGTCATGCAGAACAACAAAAATGACTGCGTTTGCATTGTAAGGGGTAGGTTTGGGTTGAGTAGGTATAGACGGTAATAAAACAGCTGCAACATGATCGTAGCTGCATCGCCGGCACTTAAACTAATCAAAAAAGCCCATTGCTGACGGGACATTCAGTAAGGCAAACGCAAAAAATATCATGATATTATCCATCAGAAACGTTATCAAAGTTGTCAAAAACAGTAGCATTTATAACACGAGTACACAGACCTAGAATAAGAATGAAATGAAAGGCAAACACTAGCCATGAAAAACTCTATGCTCTTTCATTCAGTTGCTAAAGTACATTTCCACAAAGTCATGCTAAAAACATTCATAAGAGCACTAGACAAAGTCATCTATAAAGCAATGATTATTAACAAAAACTATAACATTTGTATTGTTTTATGGTTAATAAACAACCGATAAAATTATCCTCCCCTATAGTAAAATATTAACCATTAATTTAATGCAGTGAATATGGTATAATTTAAAAGTGTTCATCCCTTCAAAACAGAGAAAACATATTTCTTCTAACCTCAACTTCTCTTGGATTAGTCTTTAACTTCCTTTCTTCGTTTATTGCCACCGCAGCTTCCTTTAAACTTTTACCAATAAGAAACATGTCCCCTATATATTGGCACCGCCCTGCTCAATATCAGGTGTAGTAGGCTATAATCTGTTTAAGAATGATTCTTATTGTCTCCTTTTGTTTATTCTGTGCTCTGTAGGCTATTCCTCCAAGTCCAGGGAAGAGAGTTCAGTTCTCGAATCTCATCTCATGTAAAGCTCCAATACAACAAGTGAGTCAATAAACTATTGTATATTTTATTCATTACAATTTTAATAAACTGTTAAGTTGTAAAAAAAAGAAAACAATAAGCAGAGTGCAGTTTAAAGTATTTGTGTACAAAATATATGTTTGTTTAATAGGTTACCCGTCATCTTCAGATCAAGAGCGGGACGCACAGACTCCGCCTCCTACAAGTCATTGGTTTAAAACAGAAAGTGTCAGTGTTTGGTGTGCAGTTTCAGACTAAGGTACGGTGCTGGTGGTGGTGAAGCTGACAGATCAAGAACACAATATAAGCAGCGGAACGCGGAGGGCTTTCTACATTCAAGAGCTATATATTGAAACGAATCTGGAATGTTTTCGGGAACCGTCTTGAAGATGAAATTCTTTCCCGCTGTCTTCGTATTAATTTCAGGTAAGTAGAGAGTTCGGGGTTTATGTAAAGATGCTTGTTTTTATTCCACTGTAAACTGCGCTGTCTGTTCACTATGAGGCTTGTTTCTGAAGTCTCTGAAGACTGAACAGTCGCGGCAGTGGTGCTGACTCTGTGAGGTTTGGAGCTGGACTCCGTCTCTTCTCAAACCCTGTTCTGTCTGTGTAACGTGTGTTGTGTCTGTCTTTGTTGTCAGAGCAGAATATGTGTCTGTGTGAAGCCCCGTTCACCAAGAACTATAACTATAAAGATAAGGATACTAGCGTCCACACCAGCGGATGATATCGTGTTTTTATTCTAAGCGCTCGTTGGATTCTGATGTCTGTCAATGTTTGTGTCGTTCATCAGCTGGAAACAAATCGTTCTCAAAGTGATTCCAAAGATATTGTTTCTCTGTTTCTTTATCGTTATAGCTGTAGTGTTTACTCTATTCTTTAATATTCAGAACGATTTTTAGAACTATCTTTATCGTTGTCTTTATTTGTTATCCGTTATTTGGTGTGAACGTGCCTTAAAGCGTGGGTTGATGATATCTGTGCTGAGAGCAGAAGATCTTTGTGAAGTGTGTGTTGTGGAGGTCTGTGGTGACAGAGGCATTTCTCGAGACAGCGATCTCTTCACTGGTGTTGTGGCAGATTCCAAGAATCTGTAAGAATCTTACTAAGGTAACCGGACCGCGCGTGCACGTGGGCGTCATTTCCCAAGACGGAGCGATCTTTAATTTACCTCGCACTAAGTGAACATACTGTATGTCGCCTCGTTGGCAGAGACACATCCACCAACGTGTGACTATAATAGACTGCCTAGTCAACATAACAAAAGACGGTCACCCCTTATCAGACTCAGTGGAGTAGATAATAAAGCGTGTGCAATTCAGTTTTTGACGCGATCGGACACCGACGCCTCGGCGGCTTTCTGAGGGTTCGAATCTCCAGAGGCGGCGGTGTCCGCTCAGAAGGCTCCAGAAGCGGCGGTGTCCGCTCAGAAGGCTCCAGAAGCGGCGGTGTCCGCTCAGAAAGCCGCCGAGGCGGCGGTGTCCGCTCAGAAGGCTCCAGAGGCGGCGGTGTCCGCTCAGAAAGCGCCCGAGGCGGCGGGGCTCACTTCTGGTTTTCCCAGGATGGCAGCTACATACACACCACTGTGGTGGCCGCTGGTTCTGCCCTGGGTCCCCCTCCAGCACACAGAGCAATAAATTGATGATTAATGCTTTACTGGGCATGTGATACTGTTGCGATATTCGTTGTGTGGATACAATCGTCGATGAAACAAATTTTATTTTTTCTTTCAGAACTTTTACTCTAAGTACATACAAGATCGGGGAAAGAACCATAGTTGTATCAAATCAATCAATCAAACATTATTTATAATTTTTTTAATAGTTTTATGCATGTTTATGCCATTAACAGCCTGCTTCTGATGCAGCATTAAGGAATTTCTCAAATAAAACAATTCATCCATCAATGCAATTATATTTCTAAATAATATTATTTTTGCCTTATTGATTGGGTTGTTTTTGGAAGACAAAATCTTGGGAAACACTATTCTAAAGCCAGGGACGGATCTACCGGGGTGGCAAATGCCACCCTAAAAGAAAGCCTTGCCACCCATATCAGGTTGAAGAACGTTATTTCGCTAACTAACGTTACAGTGGTGTAGTCTACTACGTAAGTTACCCACTTTTAAAAAGCGTGAGGATACGTAACAACTTCGTTTTGTGTCAGAACTTTAACACTTTCATTCATAAATTCATCCCGTCTGTGTTTGTTAAGCGACAGGGATTGAATCGCGGAATTCAGTCACAAATGGAACTTGCTGTATAAAGCAGAACGTCACGGAATTCGGCCATTTCATTCCACTGTAAACTGCGCTGTCTGTTCACTATGAGGCTTGTTTCTGAAGTCTCTTAAAGACTGAACAGTCGCGGCAGTGGTGCTGACTCTGTGAGGTTTGGAGCTGGACTCCGTCTCTTCTCAAACCCTGTTCTGTCTGTGTAACGTGTGTTGTGTCTGTCTTTGTTGTCAGAGCAGAATATGTGTCTGTGTGAAGCCCCGTTCACCAAGAACTATAACTATAAAGATAAGGATACTAGCGTCCACACCAGCGGATGATATCGTGTTTATTCTAAGCGCTCGTTGGATTCTGATGTCTGTCAATGTTTGTGTCGTTCATCAGCTGGAAACAAATCGTTCTCAAAGTGATTCCAAAGATATTGTTTCTCTGTTTCTTTATCGTTATAGCTGTAGTGTTTACTCTATTCTTTAATATTCAGAACGATTTTTAGAACTATCTTTATCGTTGTCTTTATTGTTATCGTCCTTGGTGTGAACGTGCCTTAAAGCGTGGGTTGATGATATCTGTGCTGAGAGCAGAAGGATCTTTGTGAAGTGTGTGTTGTGGAGGTCTGTGGTGACAGAGGGCATTTCTCGAGACAGCGATCTCTTCACTGGTGTTGTGGCAGATTCCAAGAATCTGTAAGAATCTTACTAAGGTAACCCGGACCGCGCGTGCACGTGGCGTCATTTCCCAAGACGGAGCGATCTTTAATTTACCTCGCACTAAGTGAACATACTGTATGTCGCCTCGTTGGCAGAGACACATCCACCAACGTGTGACTATAATAGACTGCCTAGTCAACATAACAAAAGACGGTCACCCCTTATCAGACTTAGTGGAGTAGATAATAAAGCGTGTGCAATTCAGTTTTTGACGCGATCGGACACCGGCGCCTCGGCGGCTTTCTGAGGGTTCGAATCTGCCTTATAGCAAACTTTTTTTTCTCCCTTTTCAAATTTCATATCACATCAGAAAAGCATTTATTTTTAATAAAAATTAAGAAAATAATCAAAAAGTTGAAAATAAAGTATCGGGAGGCGGCGGTGGCCGCTCAGAAGGCTCCAGAGGCGGCGGTGGCCGCTCAGAAAGCCGCCGAGGCGGCGGTGTCCGCTCAGAAGGCTCCAGAGGCGGCGGTGTCCGCTCAGAAGGCTCCAGAGGCGGCGGTGTCCGCTCAGAAGGCTCCAGAAGCGGCGGTGTCCGCTCAGAAAGCCGCCGAGGCGGCGGTGTCCGCTCAGAAGGCTCCAGAGGCGGCGGTGTCCGCTCAGAAGGCTCCAGAAGCGGCGGTGTCCGCTCAGAAGGCTCCAGAGGCGGCGGTGTCCGCTCAGAAAGCCACCGAGGCGGCGGTGTCCGCTCAGAAGGCTCCAGAGGCGGCGGTGTCCGCTCAGAAAGCCGCCGAGGCGGCGGTGTCCGCTCAGAAGGCTCCAGAGGCGGCGGTGTCCGCTCAGAAAGCCGCCGAGGCGGCGGTGTCCGCTCAGAAGGCTCCAGAGGCGGCGGTGTCCGCTCAGAAGGCTCCAGAAGCGGCGGTGTCCGCTCAGAAGGCTCCAGAAGCGGCGGTTGTCCGCTCAGAAAGCCGCCGAGGCGGCGGTGTCCGCTCAGAAGGCTCCAGAGGCGGCGGTGTCCGCTCAGAAAGCGCCCGAGGCGGCGGGGCTCACTTCTGGTTTTCCCAGGATGGCAGCTACATACACACCACTGTGGTGGCCGCTGGTTCTGCCCTGGGTCCCCCTCCAGCACACAGCAATAAATTGATGATTAATGCTTTACTGGGCATGTGATACTGTTGCGATATTCGTTGTGTGGATACAATCGTCGATGAACAGTAATTTTATTTTTTCTTTCAGAACTTTTACTCTAAGTACATACAAGATCGGGGAAAGAACCATAGTTGTATCAAAACAATCAATCAAACATTATTTATAATTTTTTTAATAGTTTTATGCATGTTTATGCCATTAACAGCCTGCTTCTGATGCAGCATTAAGGAATTTCTCAAATAAAACAATTCATCCATCAATGCAATTATATTTCTAAATAATATTATTTTTGCCGTATTGATTGGGTTGCTTTTGGAAGACAAAATCTTGGGAAACACTATTCTAAAGCCAGGGACGGATCTACCGGGGTGGCAAATGCCACCCTAAAAGAAAGCCTTGCCACCCATATCAGGTTGAAGAACGTTATTTCGCTAACTAACGTTACAGTGGTGTAGTCTACTACGTAAGTTACCCACTTTTAAAAAGCGTGAGGATACGTAACAACTTCGTTTTGTGTCAGAACTTTCACACTTTCATTCATAAATTCACCCCGTCTGTGTTTGCAAAGCGACATGGATTGAATCGCGGAATTCAGTCACAAATGGAACTTGCTGTATAAAGCAGAACGTCACGGAATTCGGCCATTTTTGAATGAATAAACTTGCGACCTTCGGGTTACAAGTCCAAATCTCTAATCTTAGGCCACAGCTGCCCCCATATTAACACATGATACAGGCTACACATGTGCGCGCTATGAGAGTATTTCACCATTTCATTTGATAAAACTATCGTCATTCATTCGTATCGTATACACAGACAGAAACTGCAATGTCTTTACGACAACCTGTCAAAATAAACGTTCGGTATAACTTGAATAAATTTAAACAGAAATATAGTAGGCTACTATTGCACAGTAGAGTATGCTATACTTCAAGTAGGCCTAATAGCTAATAATAATAATAGTTTATTTAAAAAACACAGAAACTCTGTCTACAACCCACCAAAATAAAAGTTCGGTCTAACTCAAAGAAATTATGTAAGAAATTGCACAGTAAAATATACTTTAAAAAAGATCTACTAAAACGTTATTTTAAAGGAATATCACACAAGTTTTCATAGATGTTTTAATTTAAACTTGTCAAAACAATAACACCATATTTTTCAAAAACAATTTCTAAAAGTACATTTGTATTTGTGCCTATAATGTTTATTTATTTATTATTATTGTCAGCTAATAAAATCTATGCTTCTGGGACCATATTCATGTAACATCTAAGGCTAAATGTAGCTCTTGACTGGTTGAGTTAGATGGTGGTTAACACTAAACAGTAGAAAATCAGTTGAGTCTCCCCAGCTGTAAATGTCATTGGCTGTTAAAGTCTTGTGTTTCTTATAATAAATTGACATGTTGATAACACTTAATCTTTCATAATGCTCTCAATTACATGTCGATGCATACTGTATGCATTAGTGAGTGTGGTGGTGCTTATGGGGTAACGCTCTGGGACATTGGTGTAAATGGTGTAAATCCTGCTGAATATGAAGCAGTGTTGTTATTGTTTTTTTAATGTTTCTTATTTTGTATATACAGTCACAGTCAAAAACAGTTTGCTTCCCCTCTCACACATCTGCCACTCATCACATGTGTCTTAACCTTAATGCCTTTCCTGTGATAATGCCCCTTACTTCTATCACACTTCTATCTCCTATTAAGTGAGATCACATTGTATGGTCACTTATTCCTTATATGAACTGTTTCAAATGCAAGACATTGATTGCATGAGATTAAGTTTGTAAATGGCAGCCTGTGCCCTTATGTAGTGTGTACATATACTATTTATCATTAAACTGTCATAACTGTGACTAAATTCAGTATATACGTCTGACATATGTTGCCACCACTCAAAAATTCCTGCCCCCTTCTCGCCACCCCATCAATATTTTTCTAGATCCGCCCCTGTCTAAATCATAATAAATATTTTCTTTGTGTCCCAAACAGTAGCTGTGTGTGTCGCTGAGTTGAATTTGGAGGCAGCTGAAGGAGAGAATATCATCATACCCTTCAAAACTGCTGGACTGGAGAGAGCCGATCAAGTGAAGATAACTTTGACAAGAGGAAGTCAGAAAAAACTGATTGCGCAGTACTGTCGCTGTGTCCATTGTGGAGACTGTAGTGTTGTGGAAACAGCGGGAGTCTTACTGAGAGTTGAAGAAGGAACCTTAACTCTTCTGCGTGTCAGCTCCAGAAACTCAGGCCTCTATAAAGCACAGATCTTCACTGGAAGCAATGTCTCTGAGATGAAAGTTACGCTTGTTGTCAACAGTGAGTATGTTAACACAATATATCTGTTTATCTGTGTCAGAATTATGAGAAAAATAATGTAAATGGTAACGATTGTGTTCATAAAGTTGTGAAAACTAAGTTGATGTTATTGCTACTTGAGCTAGAATGTGTTCAAATACAAATAATCATTCTGGTGCACATTTACCGCTTGACGAAAATTCGTGAAATCCAGTTATTTCAATAGGAATCTGGTCAAAAAAGTTGCCCATGCAAATTTAGCTTGTGTTCAGTTCAGTTTAGTGGGTCATGTGCTGACCAGCAGAAAGCTGCTTGACTTGAAAGTGGCTTCTGTGTGAACTGTGCTTCAAACATCACTTGATAAACAGACAACAGACCTTTTTTTTGCCAGCCAAATGTTGCTGAAATATTTAATGTGACTGCAGCTTTAGACTTTGATTAGAAAAGAGTAAAAGCTTTTCTGATCATTTGGCAGATGGTAAAGGTGATTTTATTTTTGAGCAGCTGGACAATGTTGCCATCAACGGTCAACCCGCGTGATACACAAGACTGACAATCGATCTTAAGTATCGAATGAGAAAGTGCCCAAGCATCATCACTCGACTACATTGCACACAAAGTTGACCCATGTATCATCTCCTTAAGAGATGTTAAAGTAGGACTGGTCAGTAACTTTGGTACTCAGTGAAGGGTCATTTGATTTTCAGTTTAGTATTCTCTGATTATTTCTGTTCCTGTTGTTCCAGAATCAGCATTTTCCTCCAGTACAGAGCCAACACAAACCTCCTCAAAACCTCCCAACTTCTCTGAAAGACACAGGCTATACGTATTACCTGCTCTAGTTGTATTCATCTTGGGGGTCTTAGGGGTTTGTTTGCTCTATATATGGAAGAGGGCAAGTATTCTTTTTTTTTCTCTTTATTGACAGAAATTAGTTGCTAATATTCTAATGATCTAAGGCCGTATTCACCAAAAAATGTTGAGGCTAAAAGTGGCTCCTATTGCAGAAACTTAGGTTTTGATGATTCTATATATTATAATAAGAAATGTTCTGCACAACATTTTGTCGTTGATGAAAGTATTCATTTTGATTGATTGTCTACAATGTTTTTTCCAAAGAGAAGGAATTAAAACTTTTAACTTGGTTACTGTTAATTCAACACTTGTCAGTCAACATTTAAATCTGTTTAGCTCTGAGTGAAAAGTTGAAAATTGAGTATATTTATGTAAGGATGAAAGTTAATCTACGTTCATTTTAAAACTAAAACCAGGAGCAGAACGATTGTCTGATTTAAAATAGTGTGGTCTATTTGATTTTTAGTAAAATTATCTGCTTGTTTTTGAATGTTTAAAATAATGGTAAAGAATGTGGTTTACATGTATAAACCTGAAATTGTGTAAATGTAGATTTGTCTTCAGCACCTTTTTAATATGATTTGCAATGTTAACTGTGTTTCTGTGTTAACTCTCAGGGATGTGATGCTGAAGCAGCCAGAGATCCAGCGTGAAGCGCTTGCATTCAGTGCAGAACACAAATGATTTAAACTAAAGCAAGATGAAACAGCACTGACAAATATCAGAAGCACTGTGAGCAACGAGACAGTCAGAAGCCTTTTCAATCTATAAATCATCATCATGCACCATGGGTTTACTGTAGTTACACAAACCACCATGCATTGTGGCAGAGATGCGGGATATTCAGATAGAATTTTTTTATATTATTCATGTAGACTATGACATTTGTGCTTTAATGCTAAATGTGTTTAGACTGCTGTTTTTCATACAAATACCTAGAAACTATTAAGTGACATTTTTACCATGGTATTGAGGTGTTACGTGTGGTTTCAACTTTGGTTATCATGATATAAATGTGTGCTATATGGAAGACCAATGGTTAATTTTAATAAAATTCAAATAGAACAATTACATTTCACCATTAAAAAAAATGTTGGAATTTTTACAGATGTTACAGTTTGGGAATTTTTTTTTTTTTAGATATTTATTTTGTTAAGGAGAAATGACTGGTAAAGAATTCAAAATCGGGAAGTTTTTGTCATGTGATGTTCAAGAGTAAAAACCACAACTGTCTCATTTCTGCAACTATAGCTTAGGAGCAAATCTGCCTTTAAACTTGAAAGAAGATTTGAAATTTATCATGATTATCGATATTGACTAATATAAACATTTTTACTGTGATCATTTTTTTGGCCATATTGCCCAGTTCTAGTCTGATCACATCAGTTCTTTTTTGTCAGTTTTGAGGTCAGGTCCAGCAGTCACTGATTGCTCTGGTCACACAGCTCTTGTGATGTAGTTAAGCAGGTTGTAGCTTTACATTTAGAAGTGCTTTCCATTTTTATGTGCAATATGAATCAAATGTCATTGCCATTTTACTGTATGAATGTACATAAAAGTATATTAATTCCTAAATTAAAACTAATTCTAGATTTTGCTGTATTTGTGTGCACTAGTTTTTATGAAGATAATGTGTATTTTCTTCAATGTCTTTTGATTTCTTGTCAATGTCTCTATATTTTGAGGAAATAAATATTTATGTCACATATTTATCACACAACTTTGGCTGACTGGTAATGTGTGTCAACTTAATTTCACTCTGCCAAAATATAAATGTTAAACAATAAACATTCTTTTATAAAGTGTGTACAGTAGAGATGACAATTAATAAATAGTGTAAAAAGAGCAGCAGCTTGAAGAGTCAATAGACAGAACGATGAACGATAAACTAGAAATTCACATTTTCTTTATGCGATTTATGATTAAAATGACTGGTTTCAGATTGACTAGAGAACAATTAGACATGTTCACAATGTCACAATGCAGCTCTTGCTGCAAATAGAAAAGTTGTGAGTTACCGCAAAAGTTAAAGGCTCTCTCAAAATCTGCTTGTTTTCATTTAACACTTCTATCTGATATTATCTGATATTATCTGAATATAATGGTGTGCAGTTCCCGATGAAAACGGGCCATTTCACTGGATGGGTGGCATTTTTAACTCTTCTAAATAAAACTTTATTTTTTATCTTTTATTTAAAATGAAACCAGTAACACAAACATTTTACTATTCAAAGTCTATACTGGTCCAGTATATTTCAATAATTGTTTATATATATTTATTTTACAAGGTTTTTAGGCTAAGTGGAAGATTTCGAGACAACTCGCCTCAAACGAACAGCACAAATACTGCTTTTTAGCAGCCCCCGATGTTCTGTGATGCATGAGGTACAGCATCACTTCAGTCAGACATTGGCACATCTGGCAGAAACATCAGTAAGACTGTCAGTTTAAGACTATCAGCGGTGACGCGGTCTCTAGTCTCCCGGCGAACTTCGAGCATGCACACAAATACAAGTGAGTCCTTTCATATATTTTAATTATTAAATCTTTAATATAATGGTAACTTGTATAAAAATAAAATAAAATAAAAAACCTGAATAAATAAGTGGCGCGAGGTTTAAAGTGTTTGTGCAAAATATTTTGATCTAGAGTTATGGGAAACCATTTTCCAACAAGCTTCCATTTGATAACATTATTACCAAACTAACGATGACTTCTACACCATTTATTAATCTTAAATAGGCCTAATGTTATTATTATTATTATTATTATTATTTTTTTAAATCACTTGAACTTGATATTTGAGGCCATTACAGAACGTGATATAATCTTTAGCCACCTTTAACTGTTGATGTTACTGTTCAGTGTCTGCAGTCACACGTGTGTGTTCATCTCTGTTCTTCTGTCTGTCTGCTCTCTGGAAGATACTGACTGCTGTCTTTTCCTGTGAGGGTATATATGTTTTTATTTATATATTTCTTATTTTTTATTTATTTTTTTGTTAATGAACGTGGTGTATTTTTAAACTTACTTGTCATGTAATTGGCAAAGATAAAAGATAATACACCGTGTTTAAGCTGTAATTTTCATCTTCTCTTAACTTTACAGCTAATGGGTTCACAGAAATGGATATTCCTCTCTCTGTTGAGGAGACCAGACCAGATCCAGACCAGAGTTCAGTGCGTCTGTGTTCACTCACTGAGGATGATGAGGATGATGAGGATGATGAGGAGGAGCAGCATGAAGGGTCAAGAAATAAAATGATGAGCTGGAAATTCAAAAAACATATAGCGGAATGAATACCAAAAGACAAAATTACGACAGATGTGCAGATGTGCTATTTAAAGATGACCTGTTGAAAGTGTTGTACATTGTTCCGGTGGAGTATGGACTGACAGGAGAAGCTGTTTCGGTCCTCAGCATCACAATAGAGACACCAGTAAACTGTTCTGCTTCATATTAAAAGTTAATGAAACACACTCTTTCAGCACTGGTTAGTTCTCACCAGGAAGAGGGAGAAGAAGGGAGACAGACAGCTTCGGTTTCAGAACGTTTCATTTCGCTTCCTTCGAGTTAAAAACATAACACCCAGAAAGCAAGCAGTTTCGGCCCAGAACCGGCCCACATCTGGCCCGCATGAAATCCATGCTAGCTGCTGTTGCGCCTCTGAGAACTTTTAAGGCTTATTCTGCAGCGTTTATATAAGCCTTTAAACACTCTCCTCCGATCCATGAAGGTTTCTCTCAGTTGATGTGCGCGGTTTCGCAGTCTGAAGCGTCTGTCATAGCAAATAATCAACACATGCTGCTGTGAATAATTAAGTGAAGCGTCTTTTCATAGGATAAGAACACGCAGTCTCATGAATAATTTAATAGACACCGACGCGTCATCGATGTACTGTAGAGACAGAGCGCAACACGTCATAATCTGACGACCACGCCCACGCTCTCCATTGACTTTCTATCGCTGTTTTTATAACAAAAAACAGAGCAATGCGGGCCAGTGGATTACATGCGGGCCAGATTTGGGCCGGAACTGCTTGCTGTCTGGGGTCCCAGTGTGCATACTATCCATCCTAAATTATATGTGATATTAGTAATTACTATTTAGGGCTGGATAGTATGCACACTGGACGCAGGGAAAGTGTCCATCTGAATGAGCCGTTGAATCACTGGCTCATTTGATTCGTTCAAAAACTGATTAATTGGAACGAAACACCGTGTTATACTATGCATTGTTGTATAAAATTAATAGCACATTTGTGTTGCGCTTGCAGGCCTTCTGATATTCTTTCGTTGACATACTGTCTATTTCAGTGTAGTCTCGCTTATAGACAACGTTCCGTGGGCGTCTGAGGCTAATCTCGGTCTGTGCTGTTATTCAGTTGGGATTTTTACCCCAAAATGGCAGCTGCGCTATCGAAGCGCCATCTGGTGGCTGTTACCCAAAAAAGCATCAGCGTTCCGCCTTGTGGGCTTCTATAATCTTTGTGTAAAGTTCCTGGAGGTGAGGCAGGGGAGGAGGGAACACCAATAATCTAGTCTCCTGATGTCTGTTTTACTAAAAAGTTATGTTTTTTTATTTGTTTACTTGCATATGTGTGACCATTAACCAATATTGGAAAACAGTGAACTATGTTTTGGACTTAAAGTAGCGTAAAGTATTTTAGCTCAAATATGGTCGGTAGAAAAAAGTTTCACTATACACCATAATGGTTTATTAACAGATCTTTTTTATGTCAAATCATTGCATAAAATGTTTGGGTGCAAGGGCTACTAAACACTGTTAAGAATATAAATGTAAAGTGCAGGGTAAGAAAATCCATGTATTTTGACACAGTGTGCTCTCGTCCAGTGGCGCGTGCAGGTGTCCGGCTGCACTGTGAGTACCACGAGCGCTCAGACTAACCTGAGATCTGCCCCGAAAACATTCCAGCAGTTATTAGAGGCCTGTGTGTCCTCTATTTCTGTCGACTGAACCAGCCATGTCATGCCATTTATTATGAATTTATCAGTTTTTTGCATGCCAACTTCAATTTTTGCATGTAAATATTACGCCAAATGCTGTACACGCACTTTCAGGAGATCGGTTTAGACTACAGCAATACATTTGTTGGCTATTTTACAAATGGAAATACAACGAATTACCCGTAAAATTTATAGTGAAAGTACTTTAAAAACGTCTGGAATGCAATAAAGTAATTTTTAAAGCGGTTTTAAAGCAATAAAAAACGAAAACTCATGGTATTGATAAGCAAAAATTGACTTTGGCGTGAATATGCATGGGTAGGATTAGGTTTGTGGGGTATAGATGCGTATCATATGCACGCCAAAATCCGTTTTAGATGCAAAAAGAAACATAGTTTTAAGTGTCTCTGCAAGCATTCTTTGTTTGCTGTTTTTACAGAACATCAAAAAAGAACTTCGTAAAGCCTGAACTTCACACGCGTCTTCTCTTCAGGGTCACCTTTGACAACATGTCTGCAATAACAGCACCACATCTGTAGTCCTCATTGTACTGCTGTCTTGCCATTTCCCTTTCCTGGTCCAACCTCTCCATTCTCTTCAAAAGACCATCTTCGGTATTCCGTTTTCTCTTACATGCAGAGCCTGGCAGCGATGTAGAGGAACGAACTGAGATGCTTTGAGGAAAAGATGTATCTGAGCAGGGAGAGGTTGTACATGTAGCTGCTGACAGCTGAGGAGAATGCTCAAACTTCAGTTGCCTACAGATGCTTTCCTGCCAAGGATTGAGGCCTTCCTCCTAAAATTAAAAATATTAATAATAAAAAAGAAACTTAAATATCAGCTGTATAAAATAAAATCTGAACACATCATTTATCTAAACATACACATTCTTGTAAACAATTCATGGGTATTTTTTTTCTAGTTTTCAAGCTAACAATATTGTGTTTGGTTAATCTCTTTCTCTGTTGTTTGTAAGAGGATCACAGCTATTAATGCTTCAGCACAATATATATTTTCTCTGTAAATTAAATGTAAGCAAATGTTGTACTCCAGAAACTGAAATCAGAGACCTAGCTGCTGGACTAATAAGAATAGACTTGGTGTTGTGTGGTTACTAAAGTATACACTCACCTCATAGTCCATAATTAAATCCGTTTCCCGGTGTTTCACAAATTGTGATAACCAACCAACACTATAAAAAAAAAAAAAAAAAAATAAGTTAAGTTTAATTTAAGGTAAACGGAAGGTGTGGTTTGCGGAATTCTATGATCACGCATAGACGGATCATAAAGATGTCTCTATATGCGCACCTGTTCAGACAAAAAGTTGTTCATGTTGAACGCGGCGCCGCGCGAACTGTTCGCTCGAGTCACAAAAGCTTAGTTCGAAATCTCATACTGCTTGAGCACTACATTTGAATTTGATCTTACTTCCCGACCGTTAAAATGAACGTTCTATAGCTATAGTATGAATATGGGTAGTATAAATGGAATTCGGACTTACACTGAAAAAAGTGTTTCATTTATCCAATTAAAAAAAATTAGGGTAATGATTCACATCTATATTTTTTAACTTGAGCCAATGAAAAATAAATAACTTGCCCTTAGGCAAAGTATTTATTTTTCATTGGCTCAAGTTAAAAAATTATCTATCTATCTATCTATCTATCTATCTATCTATCTATCTATCTATCTATCTATCTATCTATCTATCTATCTATCTATCTATCTATCATGTATGTATGTATTTATCATAAATATCTTATCGATGCTTCTTTCTGTTTCAAAATGAATGAGAATGTGACGTATTTTGCCATGGGCGTGGTTTGTGACGTCCACTTGGTGATGCGAGACACTTCCCCTTTGTCCGCTTGTCTGCATTTCTGTAGGCGAACATCGAGCATGCACCCATATACAACAAGTGAGTCTTTAAACTATTCCATATATATTTAAATTATTAAAAATTTAGTGTTTATGGTATTTTGTATATTTTTAAAGTTTATAAAGAGATATTTGTATTTGTGTAGAGTTGTTTAAAGTAGTTGCAAAATATTTTGATCTTGAGTTTTGGGAAACCATCTCCAAATAAGCTTCTATTTGATAACATTACCAAACGACGGGCTAACTAACGATGACTTCTACAGCATTTATTCATCTTAATGTTAATCCCAACATTTAGCCTACTGTTAATTTTTTTTACAATTGTACTTTTAACATTAACAAGGATTAATAAACTACATATTGTAAAGAGAGAAGCAGCTTGAAGGGTAAAGAGACTAAACGAAAAAAAAAAACTGGAAATATAAATGTTCTCGTATTAAATAGTTTCTGTGATCACTTATTAAAAGGATGATGACAAATGAGGATGTCATTCTTTTTCAAAATCACTTGAATGTACTATGGATTTTTGAGCATGTGGCCTGACAGATTTTCACCAGTTACAGAATGCGATTGAATGTGATATAATCTTTAGCTGCTAGATGACGCTGTGTTAATGTAACTGTACAGTGTCTGCAGTCACACGCGGGTGTCCATCAGTGTTCATGTGGCTTTCTGCTGTCTGGAAGATGCTGACTTCTGTCTGTCCCTGTGGGGGTAAGTTTTTCATGTTTTGAAAGCATCAACGCACTTGTCATTTAATGGTCAAAACATGAGTTTTGTATAATTTGTTTCTGAATTAAGATAATACACTGTAATTTTCAACTTTTTTTTTATTTTTTATTTACAGCCCATGGTTACACAGAAATGGAGGATCACTCTGTGGATTTTCCTCTCTCTGTTGAGGAGACCAGACCAGATCCAGTCCAGAGTTCAGTGCGTCCATTCCCTCACTGAGGATGATGAGGATGATGTCTGATGAAGAGGAGCAGCGTGAAGGGCCAAGAGATAAAATGATGTGCTGGAAACTCACATTATTAAAAAGATCACATTAAAAGAATGATTACAAAATGACTTTGTTCTTTTTCAACATTTCCATGCATGCCTTTAAAGTTTCACTCTTTAGATCAGGTTTAGATCGAGTGAAATGTAACACTAATAACAAAGAGAATAAACAATAAATTAAATTATTAATAATAATAACAACTATGTGGCAATAAAAATATAGAGGGAAAAATACCAAAATACAAAATTATGACTGTGCAGATGTGTTATTAAAAGATGAGCGGTGTTGAGAAGTCTTGTTCAGTTCTATTGTTCAGGTGTAGTATAGCCTGAGGGGAAAAGCTGATCTTGTATCTGTTTTGGTGCTCAGTGCTCTGTAACCCTGACCAGAGGACAACAGTTCAGATAGAAAGTGTGCTGGATGTGATGGTCCAGAGTGATTTTACCAGTGTAAATGGTCTTCTTCACATTAAAGATAAAAATGTATGCAGGACAAATTTTGTAAAATAGGAATTGATAATTGACAATGTTCAATTTAGCTTTTGCTTGTGTACCTCCTAAAGGGTGATTGTGACAATGGATGATGTTGCATCAGGTCTAAGGTTTTGCCTTGAAGATGTTGCCTCCTCCATCAACACCAAATCTTCCTGCAAACAGAAAAGAAAAATGTGATGTTCTACTGATAGAATTCTAGGCTGTTTGGAGTGGTCACAAATAAAAACACCCCTTAGAAGTCAGAGGCATATTGAAATGTGGAAGTTAGTTCATTAAAAAGATCACTTTTTAAGCTGTGGCAGCTGTGGCCTAACGGTTAGAGAATTGGACTTGTAACCAGAAGGTTGCAGGTTCGAGTCTCGGTGCTGGCAGGAGTTGGTGGGTGGGGAGTGAATGAACAGCGCTCTCTTCCACCCTCAATACCCATGGCTGAAGTACCCTTGAGCAAGGCACTGAACCCCCAGTTGCTCCCCGGGCGCTGGATATAGCTGCCCACTGCTCCGGGTGTCTGTTCACGGTGTGTTCACTTCTCACTGCTGTGTGTGCACTTGGATGGATTAAATGCAGAGCACCAATTTCGAGTATGGGTTACCATACTTGACAAATGTCACGACTTTCACTTTCACTTAAAAGGTCTTCAAAGCAAAGTCTTTGCAAGGCTACAGTGGTACTGGCTGACAAGTCCTGAATATCAATCCTTACTACTGAAGTAATAAGTTTGGCGATTGTCATTGCACCGGTCTTAAAGATAGTACAAAACAAACCTGTTATCAAAATGCACAATACACAGTTCTGTAGACTAGGGTGAAGTCAGAATGTACAGACATCAGTCCCAAATCGTTGTATTTTAGAAACTTAATGGCAGACTACAGCTGTGAAGTGCCGCGAATAGACTTGAGTGTGCATACGGTCATGATTTATGAATCATAACCCGCCAATGGGCTAGTTATTTGATGTACGTTACTCACCTTACTTCACTGGAGCTATATCTATAATCTCTGAAAATATTGGCCTGACGCTTTACTGGGGGCTCTGCAGCTAGCTATACTGTTGGCTAATCAAATCTACAACGGGCTTATCTAACGTTACGTATTTAGATAGAGCATGAGAGGAGATAATAATTAAGTTGACTTGTCACTGAGTTACCCAGTACACGACCTGTTGCTCGTCATGATGCACCCTCGCTCGCTCTTCTGTCAGACAGCGGCGCAAGTGGCGTGGATTCCGGGGAAACGGAGTGGGCGTGGTCAACCTGTGACTTTAATCGAGAGTGACCAATAGGAAAAGGCCTTTCAGCCTGGTGGGTAGAGACCGCCCACTGAGAGACAGCTTAACTCGCAAGCAAAACTTTTCAACTCGCAAAAAAAAAGTTTTAGACCTGCAAAAAAAAAAGACGGACAAAAAGAGAGCAACATTTGTGGTTTCGCGATAGAAAGAATTAAAGTGCACAAAGAAAAATAAAGATTTTCAAAGATTTATATGCACTACAAATAATTTTGTTATCAATTTCTTTATTTTCGAGCCTTAAGAAGACGTTTTTTTGCAATCTTTTATTTTTTTAATTACAAAATAATTAGTTTTACTTTCAAACACAGAATGTTTGATTGAATAATAAAGACACAAAAATCATTCAATAGTTTTCCCGCCGCTCCGCTCCGCTTCTCACAATCTGTGTGCTGCTCTCAGGAGTGGAGACCAGACACAGTTCCCAATTTCGTTATTAACAGGTAGATGCATTACAATCCATATTACAGTCAGTGGATGACTCGCTGAATTAATAATTTGGTAGTTTGATTTTGTATCACATCGAACAATCACATCGAACATGCAAAACTCCAACAGAACAAGTGAGTCGTTATTTGTTTAAACGTCCATGAAATGTTAATTTGTAGAGTAGAAAGTATTTGTGTACAAAAATATTTGTAATTTATTGTATCTACACTGTAAATATTACTTTTAACTGTAACACGTGAACTGTTAATAAGAAAGTTACTGGGGGAAAGCAATAATAGCAATTCTGAACGAGTTGTCTTGTGTTATGTTGTGTAGCGGGTTTTCTGTTTTATAATAATAATCAGTGCTGAGTAATAGAGTAATAATTTTTTGGCAGGCTAACACTTTATTATAGGATTTAATTTACTAAATGGGGCGGCACGGTGGTTCAGACTTCAGAGCAAGGAGATTTGTCGCTTGTGTAGGCTAGTTTCTGTGGTAACTAGGCATGAAGAATCACGCCAGTACCGGCGTTTTTATTAATAACTATCTGTGAATACAGAATACACAATACAGTCTTGATCGCACAGCATTACCAGGCAGTTATCAACACCCCCTAGCGGCCAACACCAGGAACTGCTATTGTACTCAGTCTACTACAGTTTCACTTTGAGTCACAAAACTCATTTTCATTCTCTGAAAATCTTCTTTAGTGAAACGTTATAAGTAATCAAAAGCTTATTTGTTAAAAACTTATGTGAGGGTCAGTGTCAGGGGATAGAATATATGGGTGTGCACCCCTCGCAGCGAACACTTCAGTTTGATCTACCCTGTCTGAACTTAAAAGTTAAAATATATAGACTGCCAACATGAGTAACTGTAATGTCACTGTCCAGGTTCTGCAGTCACACACGTGTTCCCATCAGTCTTCTTCTGTCTGTCTGCTGTCTGGAAGATGCTGTCTTCTGTCTGTCCCTGTGGGGGTAAGTTTTTTATGTTTTGAAAGTATCAACGAACTTGTGATTTAATGGTCAAAACATGAGTTTTGTATAATTTGTTTCTGAATTACGATAATACACTGTGTAATTTTCATTTTTTTTTTTTTTTTTTTTTTTTTTATGTACAGCCAATGGTTACACAGAAATGGAGGATCACTCTGTGGATTTTCCTCCCTCTGTTGAGGAAACCAAACCAGATCCAGTCCAGAGTTCAGTGCGTCCATTCATTCACTGAGGATGATAAAGATGATGAGGATGATGAAGAGGAGCAGCGAGAAGGGCCAAGAGATAAAATGACGTGCTAGAAACTCACATTATTAAAAAGATCACTTATTAAAAGAATGATTACAAAAAGACTTCGTTCTTTTTCAACATTTCCATGCATGCCTTTAAAGTTTCACTCTTTAGATCAGGTTTAGATCGGGTGAAATGTAACACTAATAATAAAGAGAATAAACAATAAATTAAATTATAAATAATAATAACAACTATGTGGCAATAAAAATATAGAGGGAAAAAAACAAAATACAAAATTATGACTGTGCAGATGTGTTATTAAAGTGCCCCTATTATGGACTTTTGAAAATTACCTTTCATGAAGTGTGTAACACAGCTCTAAGTGAATGAAAACATCCTGCAGAGTTTGAAATCTGAAAGTGCACCGTGTATAAATTTATTGTCTCTCAAAAGAAAGAGTCAACTCTGAGTCATTGAAAACGATTCGTTTTTAAAACGACTCTTTAGCTGTTTCAAGGTGACGTCAAACTGAAACGTTAGCATATTTATGCCTGCCCACTTGTTGTGCTCGCAGACCCGGGAAAACTTGAACATCTCCTCCCTCAAACACTGTGGTGGATTCCTGTGGAGAAGACGCTGTGCTCTGCACTGTGAGGGAGATCCGTTAGGGTATGTTGAAAAACTCCCAACTCATTTTCTCATCCAGCTCCAAAATCATCCGAAATCGCTGCAGAAGCACCGACCTAGTATGGCAAGCCGTTTTGACTTTTTCATTCTCAGGATATGAGTTCTTGATATCAACAATTCAATTTTCACTATTTAAAATGTTTATTCTTGATATCAGGAATTAGATTTCTACTAGTAAGAATTGCTATTTTTGATATCAGCAATTGTATTTTAACTAGTTAAATGTCACCATAGGCTGCCATTCAAATTTAATTGTTGATATCAAGAATTACTTTCTTACTAGTTGAAATTCCAATTTCACAATTTCAGTACAATTCTTACTAGTAAAAACCTTTATTTTTGATATCAGTAATGACATGGTTTCTTGTACAGATGTCTGTTCTTGATATCAACAATTTAATTGTCACTAGTGAATTGTTGATATCAACAATTAAATTTTCACTAGTTAAAATGCTAATTCTTGATATCAGGAATTATATTTCCACTGTTACCAACACGAATTCTTGATATAAAAAATGACGTCATCACTCACAGAAATACGTTTATCATATCAAAAATGAAATTACTAGTAATACACATACTTCTTGATATCTGTAACTTAATTCTTACATGTTAAAATTACATTTTCACTAGTAAAAATTGTTATTTAAGATATCATGAATTCCTTTTTGGATGAATTCCTTTTTGGATATGTGCATAATTTAATGACGAGTGCAACCCTTTATGAATGTTTATGGCAGATAGACGACACGGTACAGAGCCCAAAAGAGAATGGGCACATTCGATTGCCCTCTCATGAAAATAAAAAGCTCCTGTAGGCTATTTTTAATCATTATTTTTTTTTTTTTTTTTTTGGCGGATGTTTTTCTCTGCCTACCTACGTGTGGTAGTGTTACTCAAGAATACAAAAAGACCTGAATAAACTCAGATTCTGTGGTGCAGGTGGTAGAGCACAAAGCAGTTGTCTTTTGAAGCGACGGACCCGGGTTCGATTCTGCCGAACTGTTCTTCTCCATTTTCACATCCCGTATCACATCGGAAAGGCATATATTTTCAATAAAAATGAACGAAATTGTCGAAAAGTGGAAAATAACGTGGATATTGTGTAAGGTTAGGGCTAGTTGTAGAGGTGGCGTCCATTTAATCATTCTTAAATAAAAAATTATAATTTACACTCAATATGTTATTATTGTAGCCTATACTGTTTTATAATGTAGCCTACTACAATAATGAGGTGCAGATATTGGCCACTATTTGCACTAAGTAGTACGAACAGTATCAAATTACTATTACTGTAAGAAAAATACTCATATTATTAAATAGTGTAAATCGAATCTATTGCTAATAAAATATGCTATTTTCACTTAAATAATTAATTGTATTCAAATAGCCCCTGCCAAAATCAAATTCTAAACTATCAACCATTTCAACTGGAAGATGGATGCTGTGATTTTAAGTTTATCCACTAGAGGGAGCAACGTTATAAGGAATCTTCTAAGCCTATTTCAGTTTTATTGAAAATAAATGCAATAAATGTGTATAACTGTAGTGTAGCGACAGTAGTTTAATATTATTAGTGTGCATAGAAATATGTGAAATGCTTGTAGATCATTTACCCCAATAAAACACACTTGATTAAATATACAGAGTTTTGAGAACATATACTAACATCCGAATTAACTAGAAATAGTATAACACACGAATAAAATCAAATATGCAAGACAAGGCGTTTCCGTAATGACTGTTATTGATGCATCTGACATGCAAGGATATTATAGTTTTGAATTTTTAAATTAGTTTTTTTTAATATATATATATATATAGTTTTCAAATTTCCTATAATTTCAGTTTAGATTTAGTTAGTTTCATTAATGGTTTTGTTAGTTTTAGTTTAGTTTTTATTTTTTTGTGAGCACATTTCTATTTAGTTTTTATAGGCCTATTTTAGTTTCAGTTTGAGTAATTATAGTTTTGCAGAGTTAATGGAACACTTCCAGTGTAGACCAAAGCAAGACATTTAATATTTAGCAAAGGTGAATGTTTGCACAGTTTAAAGTTAGCCTAACTCTTGTGCAAACCTCTTAATAATGAAAATAAAATAATTCTTTACAATTGAACAAAAACCAAAAACATGCAACTTATATGTAAAATTTATTCATTCATATTCATGTTCAAACCTGTTCTTTGTAATTGTCAATGAAACTCTGTAAACTTTATTTTTGTCCATCTGTGTTTTCAATGCATTAATTTGTTGGATCTTTTGCACGGACAAGCCACCTAAAGATCCTAAAGTATTGGTACTTTTGATACTGATGTTGTATCGAATGGATCGATCCTCACATAAAAATATCGATTCTAAAATGCTTTTTTTAATCAAGAAATCCGGTCCATAAATATGCTTCTAATCGGAAAAATAGACTAGGCCTATAATAGCGAACAACTGTGTTGGATAGAACTATTTCTCATGCTCATACCGACGAGTGTAAAGACCATCGACTCTACCTGCGCAGACTCCACTGAGCAAAGACACCGACAGGGCACTTGAGTATTGCTTTTCTCCACTTTAATTTTTGTACAGCTTGTCCTCAAATACTTATTTTGGTCACTTGTAGTCACTATGTGCTTTCAGATCTCTACTATCACTACTATCACTCGGAGAGCACGCTATGTACGTCGAAGGAAGGCCTGCCCGACAAATCTAAGGCCTGTCCCTCTGACCTCTACTACTACGCTCTCTATTCCAGTTGGTCTCTGGAACTGCCAGTCTGCTGTTAACAAAGCAGACTTCATTTCTTCTATTGTTACTCATTCCGGTCTCAGCCTCATGGCACCGACTGAGACTTGGATCAAACCTGAAGACAATGCCACTCCCGAAGCCCTCTCCACTAATTTTATTTGTTCCCACACCCCTCGTACGACTGGGAGGGGTGGAGGTACTGGTCTCCTTATATCGAAAGATTGGAAATTTGATCTTCAACCATCACCTACAGGTAACGGTTCATTTGAACCACATGCTATTACTGTAACCCACCCTGTAAAAATCCACTTTGTGGTCATTTATCGTCCCCCAGGTCAATTGGGAAACTTCTTGGAGGAGTTGGATGTGTTGCTATCAAACTATCCTGAAGATGGTACTCCTCTGGTACTGCTTGGTGACTTCAACATCCAGCTAGATAAACCCCAGGCTGCTGACTTCAACACTTTGCTCGCCTCATTTGATCTCAAGTGAGTGTCTACTACAGCGACTCACAAATCGGGTAACCAAACTGGACCTCATCTACACACGCTGTTGCTCCGTGGACAACTCTTTAGTTGCTCCACTGCACACCTCAGACCACTTTCCTCATTACTGCTAACCTAGCACTTACTCCTGAAGCGGCACATGCTCCAACACAGGTCACCTTTCGACGGAACCTACGCTCACTCTCTCCATCTCGCCTATCCTCTGTGGTTTCATCCTCACTTCCTTCACTCTCGCAGTTTTCAGCTCTGGACACGAACAGTGCTACGGACACTTTTTGCTCCACTCTAACCTCTTGCCACTCTAACCTCTTGCTCTTGCCCACTGTCATCCAGACCAGCACGCACCACCCCATCTGCCCCCTGGCTGTCCGATGTTCTCTGTAAACATCGCTCTAAACTCAGGGCTGCAGAGAGGAAATTGCATAAATCAAGAAACTCTACTGACCTCAGTGTGTGTCAGTCTCTCCTTTCTTCCTTCTCTGCAAATGTCTTCACTTCTAAAACATTATACTACCACAAACAAAATTAACAACTGTTGTAATGCTCGGACACTCTTCAAAAATTTTCTCTTTCTCTTCTTAATCCGCCTCCACCTCCTCCTCCATCGACTCTTACAGCTGACGACTTTGCAGTTTTCTTCACAAAATAGACAAGAACCATCAGTGACCAATTCTCCACACCGCAGACTGAGGATAACTTCACAACGACTAATGCACACTCTCTCTCCTCCTTCTCTCCACTCTCAGAGACGGACGTTTCCAAACTTATCCTGTCCAGTCATCCTCCTACTTGTCCACTTGATCCGATTCCCACTCACCTCCCTTCAAGCGATTTCTTCTTCAGTCATACCTTCACTTACTCACATTATCAACTCCTCTCTTCACTCTGGAACATTTCCCTCAGCATTTAAGCAGGTCAGGTAAGCCCACTGCTGAAGAAACCATCTCTAAATCCAGCACTTCTAGAAAACTACAGACCGGAACATATCCCTTCTTCCATTCAGTGCAAAGACACTTGAAGGAGCTGTGTTCAACCAGCTCTCTATGTTTCTTGTACAGAACAACCTCCTGGACAGCAACCAATCTGGCTTCAAAAGCTGCCACTCAACTGAGACTGCCCTGCTCTCGGTTACTGAAGCCCTGCGACTGGCAAGAGCAGCTTCAAAATCCGCAATACTCATTTTGCTGGACCTGTCTGCTGCTTTTGACACCGTTAATCACCCGATTCTCCTGTCCACCCTCAGAAAGATGGGCATCTCTGGAACCGCACTCCAGTGGCTTAACTCCTACCTTTCTGATAGATCCTTCATGGTGTCTTGAGGGGTGAAGATTCTAAGTCACAACAACTTGCTATGGGGTTCCTCAAGGCTCAGTACTTGGACCACTTCTCTTCTCCATCTACATGACGTCATTCATCACAACTTCTCTATACAGCTGGGTTCGTCAAACCATAACTCCTTCCAGGACAGCCAGAAAACCTAGGAGTTGTGATGGATCATCAGTTAAGCATCACAGACCATATTGCTACAATGACCCGGTCCTGCAGATTTGCCTTATACAACATTAGGAAGATTAGACCCTTCCTGTCAGAGCAAGCCCCCCAACTTCTTGTCCAAGCTCTTGTTCTCTCCAGACTGGACTATTGTAATGCTCTCCTAGCGGTCCTTCCTGCATGCACTATCAAGCCTCTGCAACTGATCCAGAATGCAGCAGCGAGGGTTGTCTCCAAAAAAACAGCTCACGTACTACTTCTCTCATACTCATCAGGTTACACTGGCTACCAGTAGCCGCTCGCATCAAATTCAAGGTACTGATGCTTGCCTACAAGACGACCACTGGCACGGCGCCAACATACCTAAGCTCATTAGTTCAATCTTATATGCCCTCCAGAAGTTTGCGCTCTGCAAGTGAACGACGCCTTGTGGTGCCATCCCAAAGAAGTTCAAAATCACTCTCACAGACCTTTTCCTGGACTGCGCCCAGCTGGTGGAATGACCTCCCGATCTCAATTCGAACAGCTGAGTCTTTACTCATTTTCAAAAAACATCTAAAGACTCAACTTTTTCGCCTGCACTTAACCAACTAATACTAGTATTTACCTTTTCTTTTCTTGTCTATCATATTCTTAAAAAAATAAATAAATAAAAAAAATAAAATAAAACCCTGGCTACGTGTTCTGTACTAGACTAACTGAGACTTGTCATAGCACTTGTATACCATTGTTGTTCTCTTATTGATCTGATTGCTTCTATTGTTGTGATTTGTTTGTTCAACATTGTCAGTTGTGCAGTATGTAGTCTAAATGTAAATGTAAATGTAATGTCATAGGAACACACGCAAATGCTGAAAGACAGAATCAATCAATCACAGACAGCATTCGCTGCTGACACATGACGCAGTCACAGTGTTTGTTCAAATAGGGCTGCGTTTCCCAAAAGCATCAGAAGCATAAGTAGATCTTAAGAAACCATTGCCTCATTATTACATTACATTACATATCATTGTTACTATATATATGCATCACGGTTTGCACACAAATATGAAGCAGCAATAGCCTAATAATCAGAAATGTTTCTTGAGCAGAAAATTATAGACTATTAGAATGATTTCAGAAGATCATGTGACACTGAAGACTGGAGTAATGATGCTGAAAATACAGCTGCGCATCACAGATACATGTTAAATTACATTTTAAAATATATTAAAATAGAAAATAGCTATTTTAATGATTATATTTCACAATATTGCTGTTTTACTATATATATATATATATATATATATATATATATAGATATATATATTATATATATATTATATATAATTTTTTTTTTTTTTTTCAAATAAGTGCGGCCTTGGTGAGCATTAGACTTATTTAAAAATATTACAAAATCTTACTAACCCCAAACGTTTGTGTACATGTAATATCAGGGCTCCAAACTGCGACTAAAACAGTCGCATTTGCGACCATATTAATTTGCGAGTGACGTTTTTGCTGAGGTCGCCACTGGCGACTCCCCGCCGAAAGAAAGCTCCTCAGGATAACCGCCTAAAAAGTTTTCTCAGGCGGATGATTGCTTCATTCTAGCAGCGCCCGTCTGTGATAAAACGAGCTCGGGCCGCGGAAATGCTCACAAAAAACTTTTTTTTGTTTTTTTTCTTTGTTAATACCCATCCAAACTACACCGGGGGGGGAGTGGGACTGCCGACGGTGTACAACAGAGTTTCAGCCCGAGATCGGCCCATAGAGAGCAAAAAAAGCCGTCTGTCAGCCCAGAAGTGGTTTGTAGAGTCGGCGCGGCTATGGTCCATTATCTTCTCACCGATGCCGAAGACTGCAACCGACAGAGACGCATTTCAGCTCAGAATCAGCCCGAGTGTTATGCTATCTGGGTATATATTTACATGGTTATAACTTAAAAAAAATTGAAACGTAATGCCTTTTGGACTAATTGTTTTGCGATCAAATCTTTTGTTATGTTCAAGTATTAAAAAACTGTGGACGATGCGCATCAACGTTTTAGTGGAAAAAAGAGTCGTTTAGTTTCAGACAGTCCTCAATCTTCTGCCGCACACAGTCTGATAAAACGCAGCTCCGCTGCAGGAGCTGATCAAGCTATGAGCAGAGAAGACATGACGGAAACGTAAGAAGGGAAAGTGCGCAGAAATACAGCGTCTATTTCGTGCACAACTTGAACAAACTAGAACAGGAAAACGCTGTCAGCTGTGTGGATATTTGGCAATATCGGTAACCAATCTCGTCGTTTATAATCAGGGTGCGATTTTGTGAAAAAAAAAGAGGGGGGATGCTTTGAACATTTTATGAAATGTTTTTAATACGACGGAGGAATTGTCTTTAGTGTGATCATCAGTTTAATAAAAACATTGTAAGCCTACGTAGGCCTGTTCATGGTAATGATTTTAATGTCGAAGGTTTATTCAAACAACAAATTACATAAAGAAAGCGAGCAAAAGAACACAACGGAGCTTTTTGAAACTCCGAATGCACGTTAAAACCATTGCGTCGCAAATGATTTCACTGTTTCGAAGCGCTCCAAGCGACGGATCGTGTGTATCGCGAATCATTTTGATTCAGATCGGGACGTCAGAGCAGTGGCAAGGAAAAATTACATGATATAATCTGTTTATAATAATTACTAATAGACCTATGGCTTCTTCTAAACAAGAAGATCTTGGTCGATGTTCTTTTAAGCATGAACATTCATTGTGTTGAAGTGCCAACTGCCGTCCAGTAATCGCCAAAAAGCTTCGATCACTGCTTTGTAACTTTTTAATAAAAAGTGACCAGCTTTAAAATTATTACGGATTCATAACGAAATTCAAAACAATACAAGTTTGTCAGTTATGCTCTGTATATGGGCAGGCGCCGGGTCGCTTAGCGCCTCCGTTCAAGGGAAAGTGGAAAACCCATTTAATCTTTCTCTTACTAATAATAGTACAATATAGAACATGAATTAACATCAAAGGTAGGGCTATTTTATAAGGAGATCCTACAGTACAAACCTTACTGAGCCTGTCTCATGTAGGAGGAGCCCAAGCTACACTCAGCGCGCAAGTGGCCAAGTGATGCTTATGCTCCATGATTACTGAGAGACAGATTCTGTGTAATGAACAATTTTTGTGGACTGTAGATTTCAAGCGGAAAAAAAGACATATCGTTCCAACGCTCTTAGTAGTGAACCTTAGTTCCCAGGTCATCTACAAGATGGATATAAAATTGCTGATTAAAGTCAAAGGAAATAGATGAGACATAAACACATTGACCAGTCTGATTGAAATGTTGAAATGTAAATAAATTAAATAAAATAATCGTAAAAATAAATAAAACACGTATTCTGTGGAACCTTATTTGGGTCTCCTAAGTTTTTTCTTTTAGGAGCCAATGGCTCCTACTCGATTTTTTTGGTTGGAGCCCTGAATATTTATTTTAAAATAGGCCTAGTTTGTGCCAAAGTAACATTATTTATTTATGTTCTGTAATTGCTGTAACAAATCTGTAGCAAAATAAATGAAAAAAAATATAAAAATAATAATAATAATAATAATTATGAATTATAATGATAATAATATGCTGAAGTTTCACCTTGCAGTACAACAGCCTGGCAGCCTTTTACAAAAAATGGAACAGTGGTATTTTTTACAGTAAACACATTTACCACCCATATTGTAGTAGTAAAAACTGCAGTAACCACACAAAGGACCATGGTGGCAATAACTAATACTAGATAATATAATAATCATAATAATTAATACATTTTATGTACTTATGTAACACCCCCCATGTTATTTTTTCATGCAGGTACCCTCAACAGGTGTACCTTTGTAAGCTTATCTACCCTTATCAAACTTATTTGGGATGGTACTAGAAAATGCTCCTTTTAGGGGGTATAGGTGCACCTTTGAGGTTACTTGCCCAGTAAAGGGCTAACATACAATTTTGTATATTTTGGATTTCTGACATGTACTTATTATTCCATTTCATATTTATAGTATTTTCCGAATTCAGTTTCCCGCGTCTTGTTTTAAAATTCAAAAAGGCATTCTCCGCTTAACACTCCACGTGCATGAAGCGTCATCTACAGGGACAATGCTTGATTATACCAATTTTCTTGGTGTGTTTCTTCCATCATGTGTTTCTGACATGTTTTTACACTTCTACTATTTAATTGTAGCAAACAAGTTAAGAGTGGCCAGGTGTTCATTTTGCACCCTTAACATTTAACAAGTCTTAAGTAGGTGGACAATACATAATGGGACTGTAGAAAAGTAGTTATATATAATATAGGGCTAAATAACATAGCAGGACAATGCATTATGGAACAGAATGTAGAATTTTAACAACAAAATTCAACACCGCAGCAAGTCATCTGTACAATCTCAAACAACAACTCACTTAATCTTTAACTAGCTAATGTGAGGCTATACAGAGATTGGACATAGCAAACGACCTCCAAAGGTATAGGCTGATGTTACGCTTGTTATCAGTAAAAGTTAATGGAGAAACAGAAGCTTATTTCTTACCTGACAAAAAGAGTAATCCCAGTAAAGTTATTGTGGCCCATTAAAGTCTGTAATATACAGAACTTTAAGGCTTGATATAATTTAAATGGATAAGGTATATAAAAAAAAAAGTCCAGATTGCTCCACGCTCCCTCACCAGTTGTCATGAAGGGGGAAATTATATATAAAGAAAAACCTTTCCGTACCAGGCTGTAAACACAAGTTGGGCATTTTATGGGACAATAGTCACAAGTATGCTTGAAAGCAGTCAGAAATCACAGTTTTGTTTTTTATTCACACACGTTATTATTTTTTTTTTCTTAAATTGATCCAAAACATAACGTGTTTAGAAAATGGTTTACGAGCCTCAAAAACAGATACGTCCAGTTTGCATATCCTACACTCTATAAAAGCCGGCGTGGTTATTATTTTTTAACCCCAAAATACTGTGCTGAGTCTGTCTGGGTCATTTTGTTGGGTTATTTTATACTTTAAACACTTTTGGGTAGTTTCAATTACCAGGTGTTGAGTTAAACCTGCTGGGTTGCAAACGCTGGGTTATTTAACGCGCCTTGAAGATGTTTAAATCGCTCCACAAGAGCTTTCATTTTGGAAAGAACGGGGCAAAGCCACTGGTTTCAACTGTTTTAAGGTAAGTTTATTATCATGTTTCATTAATAATTATTTTAAATTGGCCAGAATATACCTTATTTGGCGGGAAACAATACATGTTAAACTTCTACAGGTCCACACTAGTTACAATGATGAACAGTTGAAGTTACCTCAAACGCAATTCTCTCACATTTATGGTAAACGTTACTAGCAGAATGGTGTTAAGGTATCTGGAGACGAAGAATTAATACGTTTTATTAAGTATCAGCCAGCGGCGGAAGGCTGAAAATCTGTGATATCTGTGAAATAGAGGAAAGAGTCGTTTCTGACCCTTGGAAAAGCGGATATTTAACATTAAAGTGAGGTCAAATAAGTGAAAACGACTTTCTGCTCTAATGTAAACGCCTGCAGTTGTCCATATCGGACATGTAAATCATACCAATACGTACAATGTCGCGGGACCGCGGACTAAAAGACCCGACGATCCGGAAACAAAATAAACCGGTTTATCAATTCTCGGACAAAGTGATTCCCCGGAAAAGAATCGACCGTCTCAAGGCCTCAATACATTTCTGCTAAAGTGCGCGCACGCACAGCGAGTGCCGTGAGGGCCACGTTTAGTGGAGGTGATTTTTGATGCCTGTGTGGTTTATAAAGCCCTTACATACGTAAATAAAGGTTTTTGGTCAGTTCATAATCAAAATTTTGTTTTGTTCTTGTCAGAAGAGCACCCATTGGAATGACATTTGTGTGAGAACAACTCGTCTCGAATGCAGTCTTATCGAGATCGTCTAACGGTAAGTTCATGTTTATTATACATTTTACATACCTAATTGTTTGTCTGTGATAATCACTTGCGTGAAATTAAAACGCAGTTAAGGCATTCTTTGTTTCGATGCTATAGTTATAGTTAAAATGTCGTAAACCGGTCAGAATGTACATAATTGTATAATGAGCGAATACATAATATACCCATTTTTCCAGATCGTGTTTTTGACTTGTCCTAAATCACTTTGGTACACTTATAAGTGTTTATATATTGGACTATTTTAAAGCTGCGGAGTAAAAAGTACCCAGTACCTGCGGTGACTTGTCATAGTCACCACATCTGTGTGCCAGTGACTGTGATTGTGTGTTTCGGATTATAGCCAGCATATATTAATATCAAACTGATTATGCTTAATCGGAACATCCTATTGATTACACACAGTTTGAAAGGCACACCTTTCAGCCAATCACTATAAGAACTATTCAGCTTCTGTAGACCTTACTCATAGGTGAATTTAACCTATATCATGTTAGAACTTCTACCACAGTTTATTTGAACTGAATCACGCTGCTACTAAAAATCTGTATTTTGTTTACTTTATTTCGTGGTAGGCTAACGAAAAACGTGGGAATTCCTTAACGCCCAAAGCCAGAGTCCACAAAACCCCATCCATTTGTCATGGACGATTTGAAATGCCACAGCAGATCTGTATCAGGAGACAATGATTCATCACACAAATGGACAGGTAAGGTATATTCTGGGAGAGGGCAACAGAAAGTTTCAAAAGGACCATTGCAAATTGTAAGTGATGTTAAGGTGGCATTTTCTCACTAGCAGTTTGGCGACGCTACAAATTGTGACATAGACCAAACGCAACTGAAAAGCATTGTGAACCTCAGATGCCTTATTATCGAGAACCTGTCAATCTGTGTCAGGGGTGGGACTATACTATGGGACATGTTTTATTGGGAGATATTTTAGGCTTCACCCTTCAAATCTTCACTGTTTGCACTCTGATGCACCGCCAGCAAAACAACCGTGGCAGTTCTACAGCAAGCAGTAGCTGTTTTGGGTTTAAAATGACTAAAAAGAATTATTTATTGGGTAGGTTCCAGGTAGATAGGGAGACCCGTGTGTGCCTGTCATGTTCTTAACCGCATCTCTCGGAGATGGCAGCTGCCTTTTAGTAGTGCCTTTACCCTCCATTTCCAAAAACATTTGGCACAATTCGTCTTTGAGTGACGCCACCTCCCAATACAAACACACCCCATAGTATGGTCCCACCCTGACACAGATTACGTGTCACGAAAATTGGAAATTCAGATGCTAAAATAATTGGCTTCCATTTTCAGTTTTGGCATGTTCATTGCGACACAGTGAAGAAGCAGACGTGTAATTACTAACACGAGGTACTTGTTCTTATGATTGCATCTACTACATTAGTCTTTTCATCTTCTTCCGTAGGTCCCGGTAGCCAAAACCAGAGCCAGTCTGCAATCCAGGATCAACTGGTGCTAGGTAGATACCCTCTACAGAGAGGGTCGGGGGCCGGTGTCGGAGGCTCTCTACCGCGAGGGTAGACCAGCGACAACATAGTAGATGAGGCCCCAGTGACAGGATCCCCTGTAAAAGGGACCTTAGTCTCCTAGACGGACATCGGCACAAGTCAATCGGGAACCAGATGATTCCACTGCACAATCTGACTCCGCTTGCAGCCTGGATTTCGGAACCGTGGTTTTGGTGTCTGGCCAGTAGAGACTACTGCCCCCCAACTGAGCCTGAAGTTTCTTTGCTCCACAAGTTTTTCTCCCCATGCCCAAAAAAAAAAAAAGAGAAATCATCACCGATGGAGTTTTGGTTCCTTGCCGCTGTTGCCTTTGCTTGCTTAGCTTTGTGGGACACTTAATATCCAGCTTATATCGTCCTACTTGAATGCACAGCGGGGACGATAAATCACTGGAAGAATCACTGATTAAACTGACTTTAAACTGTAAAGATTTAGTGTTTACTGTTGTCCTTGTGCATTATTACAACACTAGTTTCCTCATTGACTACTGTAAAAGCTGCTTGACCCTGTATTTTTTAAATATACCAGGCTCTGTGCTCATCATACAGGAAAATACAGTTGCAAATGGACTTTGCTTTTTCCATTTGAAAATTTGGCGTCCCTGTGCATTCAGAAAAACGCAACATAATGCAAGATTGCAATTGTGTTGATTATTATGTCACAATTTGTACATGGGAAAACTCAATTGAAAATATACAATTTTGCAATTCCTTTGAAAAATTGGCCTTTCCATAGACAGGCTCTAGCGTTAAGCACTGTTCACTGCTCTCAGCTGTAGATCTTTGCTTCAAGCTTCTAATTGTTTTGATTATAGTTTCAGTCCCATAAAATAAAATTCTGTCCGTAATTATTTCACTCCTGGTCTGGAAAGCTCGTGGATTTCACATCGAAATATATCTTAACACTTGTGTTCTGGTAGATGAACGAGGTCTGGACGGGTTTGTACGACATGAGGGTGAGTAATAAATGAAAGTATTTCATTTTTGGGTGACTACTATACCTGTACTACCCTAAGCGTGTACATTTACCTAGGAGTCTTTATATACTTGAATATAAATTTTAACGGACATCTTTCAAATGATTTTTGCATTCTCTGTCTTTTTAAATTTTAATTTGTCAATGTAATTTCACTGTGTATTTTAATAAGTAAACATGTCAAAATATAATAATTAAACAGCTAGACACAGGTCATTCAGGGGGCTCGAACTAATTTTCTTATTTATTGCAGCTGTTAATTTCAGTTTCTGTGATTTTTGCATTTGTTGAAAAAAAAGAAAAGTGGGTGGGCCAATGTGTGGGGGGGGAGGTGTCGTTTGTCATTGGTACAAATTTTTTGACACATTGTTGTGGAAGAAATGTCAGATGGCATTAAAAATAACAAAATACTTTTTAACAGTCTAAATAACCTGTATTTTTCATTATTTTATTAATCCATGATTGTCTTGTTAAGCATAGGGGAAATTATGAGAATAACCCAGCAAGAATAACCCAGAACCACAAAATGCAACACACAATGGTAAAAATGGCTCATATCTTGGTTTTCCTCACCACCCAGCCGGCCGGGGTTAAAATGTGTAAACCAGCATGCTGGGTTTACTTTAACCCAGCACGTGTTCTGTTCCATATTTTCCCAGCAACTGGGGTTTGCCAAATTGGGTTAGTTTTTACCCAGATCCATTTTAAGAGTGTAACGAACAGGAAACAGAGGAATCTCAAACAGTTTAACTAAACACCTCCACTTTGAATTCTAGACCACAAGATGAGTGGTTTATAAAAGTGTTTCTCGGAGTGTTTTTTGTGTAACCCTCTTTAGGCATGTCTTTGTGTTAACTTCCTGTTATGCATGGTAATCTATCGGCCTACATGGCTGCGGCTCGGTGTCCATCAATCCCCTCGCACTTTGCCCGGATCACATTGAACATGCAAAACTCCAATACAAGTGGAGTCATTAAACTATTGAAATATATTTATCTTGTCATTAAATCGGTGTTTGGAAAATGTATTTTTTAAGTTAAAAAGAGTGAAGTTTAAAGCATTATTAATGTAATATATAATATATTGTATTATTGTTATACTGTATTATTACGTGGATGTTTTTTTACTAGCACCACCTATTAATGTGAAATGTATTCATGTCAGCAGTGGCCAAAGACACATTTCAGCCGGTGACAAGCAGAAGGACAATAATAAACTATTAATTTGCTTTTAACTCTGGGCCAATAAAACGGAATTATTAATCTTAGTCAGAATATATCTATATTATTCAAAACATGTACTGTTAAAGTCTCAGTAGGCCTAAATAATAAAAAATACAAAAAAAAAAAATAAAAAACCATTTTTTTATATTTTGTTTTAAGGTTATTATTTTTTTTTTTATTGTTTTTATTTTTATAAATAGTTTTGTTTTTTATTATTATTATTTTTTATTTTATAGTTTTCTTATTATAATTATAATATTTATTATATATATTGGATTTATAATAATTTTTTACGTTTATTTTTTTTTTTTATAATATATGTTAATTATATTTTTTTATTATCATTATTTTTTTTATCATGTAATTATATATTAGTTATATATTTTTATTGCTATATTTATTTTATTTACATTTATATATTTTATTTCATTGTCTAATTTTTTAAGTGGAAGCATGAGTGCATTTTAGAGACAACTCGCTTTAACAAACCAGCCGCATTTCACATATAGCCTATATATATAAATATATATAGCCTATAATACCCCCCCCCCACCCAACACGACACACACACTTCTGAAAATGACGGCTACGCCCCTGAAAATCTTCAAACACCTTTTCATCACGAAACCACAAATGAGTCTCTCATCATCTGCCGTCTCTTTTTTTGCTGGTCCTAAAACTTTTGTTTGGCGGGTTAAAAAGTGGTAACTGTTTGTACCTACCAAAGAGCAGAGAACAACGGAAAAAAGAGAGGATTCTCACACAATAAATCACATCTTAAAACTGACTTGAATCCCAGAGGGTGTGCTTATGTGTGTTTGCAGCAAGTTGTTTATTCTGACACTTTCCACTTCACATTCCTCCAACCACTCTCGTGATACGGTCAGTGGTTACAACTTCAAAATGCTCGTGGGACTCAATCTGTCTTGGTTGCGGCTGGAAACAATGGATACAGGCTTGCGGCTACAAGGGCACGACCCACATCAATATTGAGTAATATTTGTCACGCTGAACAACAAGTTCTGTATTGTAATAGGTAGGTTTCTGGGTGGATGTAGATGTTGTGTTCTTTTCTCAAATAAATAGTCTGTTTCCTCATTCTAAATTCTGCCGACATTTTAATTTCACAGCGAGTCTCCTTTCCCCTCGTTGTGCTCTTTAATGTCATCCATTTACAATACTGCACTTCTAGTGATAACAACAACAAAAATAAGCAAACCCTCTCTTACCACAGTTTTCTTTCCACAGTTTTCCTGTTACTTGATTAATTTTTTTTTTCGCTGAACTTTACTGTAAAAAAAGGTGTGTGTTTTCCCACACGGGCTTGACTGGACAATTTGACCACTTTCAACTTCCTTTGACCAATACAACATGTCCCCAATTCATTGGCAATCCTACTTAGTAATATCAGAGGAAGTAATCTTCTATCTGAGTATGAATCATTCTTCTGGTATAGGCCTTTGCATTCTGTGCTCTTGGGAGAAGTAAGGCCTATTCCTCCAAGTCCAGGGAAGAGAGTTCAATTCAATTAATCGAACATGCAAAGCTCCAATACAACAAGTGAGTCAATAAACTATTGTATATTTTATTAAAACTCTAATAATTGTAATTAGGCAAATGATAAAATGGGTAGAAGTTTTTTTAAATACTAAATATATGTTGTTTATTGTATCTACAACTAAATATTACTGTAACGCTGTTAATAAAATAGTTGGGAAAGGCAACAACAGCAATTCTGAACGGTTTGTGTTGTGTTGTGGTGGGTAGCGGAGTCTGGCTACTGACCTGCACTCTCAGACACTTGCGCTTCCGATAAATGTCTGAAACATAAAATGCACTTTATGTTGTTAAAAACACTGAACAGTTTTGAGCGCGTTTGGTTCAGGTTCATAGTTTTTGTGGGTATGTTTAAACTTTTTTTCAGGTTCATAATACTTTCACTTTGACTCCTCACGAAGGAAGGGGCAATTTTTCATTCTGTGAAAATCTTCTGTACTAAAATGTTATAATATAGATACATTTTATTTGTTAAAAAATAATGAAAGGAATCATTTTTATTTAACGTTTGTTTAGCATTTTAAATGAGTCTTTTTATTCCATGAATAAAAAAAATAATAAAATGCAGATCTTCATAAAAACGTGAATTTTACATAGGATGTTCTAATTTTATATACAAATATTAATTATTATTATTTTGAGGCCAAATTAAAATATTAGCCATCGGGGGGTTAGAGAGGGGTGTCATGCAACATTATTTTTGTTTTTTGATATGGTATAATATGGTATGGACTTTGTCTCCCAGCTAGTTATTAGGTTTTTGCCCTCATCTTCTGTTAATGCACACAGACAAGCACGTTATGTCTTCTTACAGTGTGCAGTCAATATCAGAAACAATTTCATGTGTTTCATTTCCTCATCCAAATATATTTTTAAAATTATAACTAACGTTGCAGAAAGTTTCTTGTGAGGGTCAGTGTTAGGGGATAGAATAGACACAGGTGTGCACTACCTCTCAGCGAACACTTCCATTTGACTGACCCTGTCAGAAATCAAAAGTTTAATATATATATTATATATATATATATATATATATATATATATATATATATATAGACTGCCAGCATGAGTAACTGAGTGCTATTAATGTCACTGTCCAGGTTCTGCAGTCACACACATGTTTCCATCCGTCGTCTTCTGTCTGTCTGCTCTCTGGAAGATGCTGACTTCTGTCTTTCCCTGTGGGAGTAAGTTTTCTTACTTTTTTTATTATTTTATTTTATTTCATTGAAAGAACGCGGTATTAACTTATTAATTAATTAGTTTCAGAATGTTAAGGAGCTGAACTAGGATTGTATCCTAAAGTGGTTCTGATTTCTCTAGCCTTCTTCTTGGTGTGTCGGTCAGAACACAGGAGTGGATCAGGCAGTCAACTTCAGTCAAAGGGGTTTATTGAATACTGAAGATATAATAAATTAAGATATAATACCAAAATGTCTCGTTACTGAATATTAGGATTAAAAAGAATAGTCTATAGAGCAGAGCGGGTACTCACAATTAGTCACACACTTAACACACAAAGGGAGATTATTTTTTTTTCGTCATGGCGATGATCGACAGGTGCATTAAGCCTCGCCTTTCCAATACAAAAGTA
Organism: Cyprinus carpio; assembly: GCF_018340385.1. NCBI lineage: Eukaryota > Metazoa > Chordata > Actinopteri > Cypriniformes > Cyprinidae > Cyprinus > Cyprinus carpio. The sequence continues at coordinate 23,991,167 of NC_056573.1, read as the reverse complement.
AAGGATAATACACCGCGATTAAGCTGTAAATTCCTATCTTCTCTGAAATTTTACAGCCAATGGTTTCACAGAAGTGGATATTCCTCTCTCTGTTGAGGAGACCAGACCAGATCCAGACCAGAAGTTCAGTGCGTCCAGTTTCACTCACATGAGGATGATGAGAGACCTGGGATGAGGATGATGAAGAGCAGCTTGATGAGTCAAGAGATAAAACAATTAACTGGAAATTCACTTTTTTTTCTTGGCTTTTTATGAAAATGCTTGCTGTATCACTTATTAAAAGAATGATTACAAAAAGGTGTTTGATTCTTTGTCAGCATTTCCATGCCTTTACATTTTTGCTCTTTAGATCTGGGTTTCCTGAAATCAGGGTCGAATTGTACAAATATTTCAAGGGGGATGGTGTGGTCATTTTCTTTTTCAACGGGCATGAGTGTGTGGTGTTTTTCCCCCAAAAAGGATTTTTAGTTAATGAAAAATTAGCTTTATTAAAACTAACCTTACTAAATGAACTATTATTTGTAAGCTTTTTTCCTTCTGGTGCCTGAAATGGAGGAATTTTGGTCAATATTTTGCTAAATGTTTGTGTGTGTGTGTGTGTGTGTGCTGGTAGTGCTGGCACCTTGTCTGGTTTAGAGAACGCCATTTGAAACCATCGCACACTTCTTATCAGAAAAGTTTCAATAAAGTATTGTCTTTTGTTGTTCTGGGCGCGTCTAAAGATTTCTTATGCATCTCAGTACTGTGTCGTGTGTGAAATAACATCTGTGTGCATGTGTGTAAAACAACAAGCTGACGATTTAATCATATGTTACACATGGGCAGGTAAAATCGGAATTTCTCTAGTTATTGTTTAAAAACTAGCTAACAGACTTCTTATTATAAGCTTTCATCTGATAACTGTGCGGGTGCTTCAGTAGTAGAGGCAGGAAGGTGGAACAAACACTAGATGGACTGCTAACATAAGAGACTGTAATGTTACAGGAGTGTGTTCATCTTCTGTCTGCTTCTGTCTGTCTGCTGTTTGGACGATTATGACTTCCGTTTTTCCCTGTGGGGGTAATTTTCTTCTTCTTCTTCTCCTTCTTCTTCTTCTTCTTCTTCTTCTTCTTTATTAACACGAGATTGTTTCCGAATTAAGATTTAAGATGTAATTATCATTTTTTTCTTAAATTTACAGCCAATGGTTACACAGAAAAAAAATGGGATGATAACTGTGTGGATTTTTCCTCTCTCTGTTGAGGGAGACCAACCAGATTCAGTCCAAGGTTCAGTGCGTCCATTTCACTCACTGAGGATGATGATGATGCCTGATGAAGAAGTCATTGATGGAGGGTCAAGAGATAAAACAGTGAACTGTAAATTCATTTTTTTTTTTGACTGTTTTATGAAATGGGTTTCCGTGATCACTTATTAAAAGATGATTTACAAAAAATAAGAACTTTATTCTGTTTTTTTTTTTCAACATTTTCCATCTGGATTTCCCCGAACTGAAGGTTTCGATTTTCACTAATTTAATAATTAAATAAATTAAATAATGAAAACATTTAAAATAAAGCACTTGTGAAAAAGATAAAACATTTTCTTGTTTACCTGCATGCCACGTGACAATTAACTGTGAAACTATGTGTTTATCAAATTTTTGTTTTATGAGGTTAAGATTTTTCTGCTGCTGTGTGACTTTAAACTGTGAGACAGTGTTTGAATAGGGGCCTGGCTGACTGAAAAAAAAATATAAAAATAAATAAAAAAAGTTTCACTATGTTCTAGAATGGTTTATTTTAAATCAAAGAATAATCATGAGAAAGTCAATGCAGAAAATGTGGTGGGTGCGCCCGAGAGAGATTAAGAGAACAAACAGCTATGCATTCCTGTGCTGTGTGCGCTCTGATACGAGTCATTACGGTGTATTTAATATTCATAAGCCTTTGCTTATTAATATTAAATACAAATGTCAAATGCGATTCTGCTTGATTACTAAACGCAACAGTAGTAGACTAATATTTATGAGCGTACTATTGTTGTTTATGGCTACTTCAGATAGCTGAACTGTCTTAAAGCAAGAAGCTTCCACTGACCAATCCTGGAGCAGGGGCGGGGGCTTGCATCTGGATCTAATTAATATTCATATTTATGTATTCAAAAAGCGTTGCGCTCGGACTCCGGTCGTTACGGTAACGCGTATGTGTCCGGAAGAGAGAGGCTCGTCGGTTTTGAATGCTCGTCGGTTTTGATGGGCGATGGGTCTGATCGCTCGCGTGCGTAAAGAATGGTTTATCATCGGTATAGTGCTCGTCATCACATGCGCCAAGCTCGCGCCGTCCGTGGGAGTGAAAGGAGGTGAGAAAGACTGGACACCTTTCTGGACCGACAATGTCTATAAAAACTTTCAAATCAGTTAATGCATTGATAATTAAGCATTTTGCCGTGATCAGCGTAAGGAAATGATCGGTATGACTCATATGCATGAATATGACAAAACAAGGGAGTGATCAATGATTGATTGTTTGTGCATTGACATAAAATGTAAGTATAGTTATTATGTGAGTTGGGGTTAAATGTATTGGATGTCTCAGTCTTAATGCATGGGTTCATGATGAAGTTGATCTCAATAGGATGATATGGCTGTGGTTTGTGTGGGCAACAGGTTGATGGTTGTTTTAAGTGTAGCTAGTTGTCATTATTGTGACACGTTGCAACACCCGAATCTGAATAAACCTGTTCGAGGAGAGAGCAGTTTGTTTTACGGTCTGTTTTTCCTGTTTATATGTAAGCGAGGACATTAATATTGCCTTGATAGAGATTTGTTTGGTTGTTTAAACCGCCTTTAAGTTTGAAGGTTATACAGATAGATAGATAGATAGATAGATAGATAGATAGATAGATAGATAGATAGGGATAGGATAGATAGATAGAGATATTGATCAGCAATGTTACAGCAAAATCATCAATAGTTTTGTTTTTCCACCAACATGAATATCCTAATATAGAAAACAATCACAATATATCAGTTGGTTATTGTGGATCTCTATGTAGTTTGACTATCCCTTCCCTTACAAAACAGTACATTGAGGGCACTATGATGTACATGGTTATAATCTGATACTAATTAACGACCGTGATTATATACGATAGTATTTATATTGTATGCCAATGAAAAATGGAAGAAAACCATGCTTACCTGTCCAAACTGCCATGCTATTACCCTAGTCCCATTATCCTAGTGTCTGAAAACATGGAAATACCATTTTACGTACATAATAATGCTATTATTTCACCATGATCATTAAAGTCTGTTCTCTTTCAGGTCCTCTTCGGCCAGAGATCACAATCACCTATGTTGCAGTATCTGTTATTTTCTTTAACAGTGGCTTGTCTTTGAAAACAGAGGTATGATGGTGCCAGTTTTGTTTTTAGGATTTTATAGATTTTTTAAAAACAAATGTCTATTTTGCTCTGTTTTCAGGAGCTAGCAAGTGCATTGATGCACGTAAAGTTGCATTTCTTCGTCCAGACATTCACGCTAGTATTTTTCCCCATCGCTATTTGGCTCCTTCTCAAGTTCTGGCCCCTGACAGCGATCAACGAATGGCTTCTCAGAGGGTGAGTGTGTATTTTCAGTCCTCCTCCTTGCACACAGTCACCCTCTCTACCTGTTCACCGCTCGGCTGAATGGTAGGTTTGTGTCGAGTGTAACTGGACCTCAGAGGTCTTCTGTGTTGGCACTTTTTGGTTATTTTCCTGCAAGAGAGTCGTTTTGTTCACCTGCAACCTCCATGCCTTTCACAGACTGAAAAGACTTTCATGATTTTATAACATTTAAGATTATGAGTCAGCACAACCATTTATTGAAATTTCCTGAAGTGACTCAAGGTAATTATAGTAGAGCTTTACTCGCTCCTGTCTGTATATACATTGGAAAACAGGAAAACAAATGTGATTTAAATGCGAATTTAAATTTTGTATATTTATGTGTTTTGTTTGAGAAGGTTGATTTTTTGCCTCCTCCTGTTTCCTCTGCTGTCATCCTCACTAAATCTGTAGGAGGAAATGAGGTAAATAAATGATTTAAAACTATAATACTCGTAAAAAGCTTTACAAGCAGACCTCACTGTAAAGTCATGATCATTTTTTATAATCACACTGTTGAAAAACAATAACTTTCCAACAGAAAAAAAAAAAACACACCATTTGGGTGTAATAAATAACTAATAATCCCCTTTAGAAATAAAACTTTACAAATTCAAATCTTTCATAACAATAGTCACAACGTCATAAGCTTGCATCCATCATAACAGCAAGTATACAAACTAACTCTTCACAGCAATCACATCTTTACAAATACATTCTTCATATGGCTAACAACTTTACAAATACATTCCTTCACATGGGTAACAACTTTACACAATCATAACTTTACAAATACATTCCTTCATATGGGTAACAACTTTACACAATCACAACTATCACAACTTTACAAAAACATTTCATCACAATTGTACACACAAACACATTTCATTACAGCAATCACAACTTTACATACATTCCTCTTCATATGGGTAACAACTTACAGCAATCACACAATATGGTAACAACTGTACACCAATCACAACTTTACAAAAACATTCATCACAGTTTTACAAACACATTTCATTATAGCGATCACAACTTTACAAATACATTCCTTCATATGGGTAACAACTTCACACAATCACAACTTTACAAAAACATTCATCACAATTTTACAATCACATTTCATTACAGCGATCACAACTTTACAAATACATTCATCACAGTTTTACAAACACATTTCATTACAGCAATCACAACTTTACATACATTCCTTCATATGGGTTTCAACTTCCCACAGCACAAACTTTACAAAAACATTCATCACAGTTTTACAATCACATTTCATTACAGCGATCACAACTGTACATACATTTTTTTCATACACATACACTTTTACACAATTCTATCACAACTTTTTACAATTTCACACAATGTTTCATTACAGCAATCACAACTTTACTCAAACATTCCTTCATATGGGTAACAACTTCACACAATCACAACTTAAAAACAATACAATTTTCATCACATTTTTACAAACAATTTACATTCAATCACACAGTTCTTACATCACAACTCATTACAGCTCGAACAATCACAACTTTACAAATACATTCCCTTCATATGGGTAACAACTTTACAAAAATGCTGAACCACAACTTTACAAATGCATTTTATTACAGTTATTATATCTTCACAAGCTTACACCCTTTGCAACTTTAAAAACACACTTCTTCACAGCAATCACAACTTTACAAATACATTCCTCCATGTCATGTCTTTGTCTGTGTGTTGTTGTTGTCTCTTTGTACTGGAAGCTTATGTCACTAAAACAAATTCCTTGTATGCGCAAGCATAATTGGCAATAAAGCTCTTTCTGATTCTGATTCTGATGTGGGTAACAACTTAACAAATTGTTTTTATCAAAACCTTATGAACAGACATCACCACAAAATCACAACTATCAGAACTTTACAAAGAGACCACCACAAAACTGTTATAATACTGTTATAATCACACATTGTTCTACAGATCATAACTTTACAACCAGGCAATCACACTGCTTTGTGCACATAGTAGATAAACATTTTTTATGTATGCATTTATGTATTTAATGTATATAATATGTTTTTTTGTTGTTTTTTTTTCGTTACAGGCTGCAGCAATTTTCAATTCAGCATTTGGCAGTTTTCTGGTAAGTCTGGTAATACAGGGAGATAAAAAAGGGAGGAGAAAAGAGACAAATAGACCAACAAAAGAACAAAGAAATAAAAGCATAATGTGAAAGAGTCCCATTTCTCTGTCCTGTCCACAGGGGATTGTGTTCACTCCTCTTCTGCTGCTGGTGTTTGTGAGTATAACTCCTCTTTATTTGTTATTTCTGTTCATTGTGAATGTGCTGAACAGTAAGCATGTTGTGTGGCTGTGTGCATTACGTTTTTTGTTTTTTTTTTTTGTTTGTATCTTGGTTTTTTGTCTTGTTTTCCTTTATCTTCTATCTTATCTCTTCATGACGGTGGTTGTCCCACTCATAGTCGGACAGGTGAGTGAGTGAGTTATTTTAGTAAATTGTGTGTTTTGATGCTCGTTATTTCACACAACCTACCAAATGTCAACAAAAGAGTAGTAAAATCACTTCTAATGCTTAATTAAGATAACGTTTTGTTGATTTTGACTCATCTATGACACAGACAAGCAATAAATAAAGTGCAATAATAAAACCTGAAATCTGCCTTTTGAGGAAAATCAATTCATGAATGGACAGAATCTCATTTCACATGCTAAAAATGACAAATAGTGGCTGTAAGAGGAAGGAGTAGGAGCGGTAATGTTTCTTCCCTAAATGATTTAACAGCAGAAGTGAAGTTAACAGGAAGACACTGCTATGATTGAACATGTTTTGTGCATGTAGGTGTGTAGGAGGTTTCTGAGAGAGTGTCTGGACCGCCGGAAGCCTCCGTTCGGGACGGTGAGCAGCGTCGTTCTGCTCATGATCATCTACACCACCTTCTGCGACACGTTCTCCAACCCCAACATAGAGCTGGACCATCTGAGCCTGCTCATTGTTATCTTCATCAGTGAGTGTTGTTTTCAGTGCATGAAACATCTGTGACCCTGGAGCACAAACCCAGTCTTAAGTCTCTGGGGTATATTTGTAGCAATATCCAAAAATACACTGTATGGGTCAAAATTATGGATTTTTCTTTTATGCCAAAAAAAATTAGGATATTAATTAAAGATCATGTTCCATGAAGATATTTTGTAAATGTCCTACCGTAAATATATCAAAACTTAATTTTTGATTAGTAATATGCATTGCTAAGAACTTCATTTGGACAACTTTAAAGATGATTTTATAAATATTTAGATTTTTTTGCACCCTCAGATTCCAGATTTTCAAATAGTTGCATCTCAGACAAATATTGTCCTCCTAACAAACCATACATCAATGGAGAGATTATTTATTCATCTCAGTTTCAAAAGATTTACCCTTATGACTGATTTAATGTTTTATATTTTGGAATGTTTGCTTTTGTGGTATAGGGTTATATATTTGATGTTGTTCTTTTTTGGTATATCATTTTTTTCAGTATTTTCCATTCAGCTGAGCTTCATGGCCCTGATATTTTTCTTGTCTACAAGGTGAGAAGCACACGTTCATAGAAACACTTTTGTTTTCTGTCATAGTGGGTCTTTCAATGACGTCTGTTGGTTTAAGACATTATTCGGTATGATTATTAAATTTTGTTTGTTTTTCGGGTTTTACTTTCATTTGATTGACTGAACCTGATCTGCGTACTCTTTGATGTGTGACAGACCACGTAACGTGTGTTAATCTGTTTATATGTGTGTGATGTTTTCAGGAAATCCTCTGGTTTCACTGCAGCTGATTCGGTTGCCATCATGTTTTGTGCGACTCATAAATCCCTCACTTTAGGTAAAACACACACGTCTGTCTGAGGAAAGCAAATATGAATGGTTACCGAAAACTCATGTTTGATGTGTGTTTGTGTAGGTATCCCCATGCTGAAGATCGTGTTTGAGGGTTATGAGCATCTGTCTCTGATATCAGTGCCTCTGTTGATTTATCATCCCGCTCAGATCCTGCTGGGAAGCATCTTACTGCCCTCCATTAAAACATGGATGAGCGGCAGACAGAAGGTAGCACGCACACCGATTTGACCAAAACCTATGGAAGTTTATATAACGCTGCAAGTGTGAGAAAATGTAAACCGTACTTTCTGTGAAATATAAAGTTGGAATGATAAGAAAGAATCCCACAGTTGTAAGATGCAAAGATGTTTTTGTGAAAAGTGAATTCTTTTTTCATTTTTAATTGACTATATTTAAATTTTGTTGTATTTATTTAAATGTAAGGGAAAAAAATCTTCCATTTTAAATATGTAATATTTTTTTAAGTTCACTATTTTCTGTCATTTAAATAATGGATGCATAAAATGTTCAAATAGGTACTTAAAGTACACCTGTGATTTTAAATTAATATTTAACAACATGTTTGTAGTTCTCTGACATCGATTTATAGTCACATAACTTGCAGGTAAACAGTTAACTTTTTTTAGTGTTTTATTTTGTTTTAATTAATCATTTATTTTGTTTTAATTAATAATTTATAATAATGAATAAATTATTAACTAAAAATAATGTTTTTAATTATTCTAATCTTTTTTTTTTTTATATTTAATATTTTTATTTAGTTGTTAGATTTTCATCAACTTATGAACCCAAACTGAAAAAAAAAAACTGGATGCTGATCACAAATTCATCTTAAATTATTATTATTTTGTGAAACTGCGAGAAAGAAAAAACACTAAATGTGAATGAGGTCGAACGTGTCATATCTAGAAAGACAAAATGAGCATAAAACCCAAAATATTTTGTTTTAAATTGTGTAAATTTGTGCTCACAACTCTGATGCATATCATATTTTATTTATATTAAAACTTGAACTTTAAATTCTGTTTCACAAGATGTCAGACGAGACATCTGTTTTAACTCTTTAATTGACTTCCTTTACAGACTCTAACACCCATATGAACTACACTGTCGATTGGAAGCTGTGAAACAGTTGGCTGAGCCAAACCAGACCAGAATGAACGAGACCAAACCAGACGTGAGATCAAGTGCCTTAACGCGACCCGCGGGACCTCAGCGGCCGCCGGCCTCAGTACAGGGACCACAGACGAATCCATGAGCTTTTATAAACAGATACATGAATGTATATTTGTATTTTTATATGAAGTGTAAAATCTTTTCTTACTTCAAGGGCACTCAGACTTTGTCAAATGGATTTATTTTTGTTTTTTAGACATCCAGGAAGAACTCCAAAGTCTTTAGTGTGTTCATGTGTGTTCATTGGGCTTTGGGGAATTATACAGCAGTAAAAGCTAAAGTGAAATTGCAGTGCTAACATCCTTCACGTTTACCTAACGATGAGAGTATTACTGACACTGTTCATTTATTTTGATGCAGTAAAAGGTCAGCTGTAGTGACGGCGACACCATTCGACATGTTACTGAAGACAATAAAGATTGTCATAAATACAGTCTAAATGAGGGTTTGTTTGCAAAAAAATGACAACAAAACAATTATGCGACTAAATAAATCTTTATTTATTACATTTATTTTTAATCATTATTTTCATTTTTCAAATCAGATGCAGACTGAATATTTAGTTAAACCGTGATTTACCTTCAACTGATGTTAATGTGTTCAAACTTTGTTTTGTATCTATTCTATCTTATTAGTGGTTTAAACTGAGCTTTTAAACTAGTATTCAGACTGAAATACATCTTTCGTTGTCATTAAACACGGGGCCAAAGCACTTTCTGCTTCTTTGTCTTAATTGGAATACTGTGTTCTGGGTGGTTGCTAAGGTGATGTTCTGGGTGGTTGCTAAGGTGATGTTCTGGGTGGTTGCTAAGGGGATGTTCTGGGTGGTTGCTAAGGTGATGTTCTGGGTGGTTGCTAAGGTGATGCTACACAGTTGCCAGGGTGTTCTGGGTGGTTGCTAAGGTAATGCTACACAGCTGCCAGGGTGTTCTGGGTGGTTGCTAAGGTAATGCTACACCGTTGCCAGGGTGTTCTGGGTGGTTGCTAAGGTGATGCTACACAGTTGCCAGGGTGTTATGGTTTGTTGATGTGGTGTTCTGGGTGGTTTGTCTGGGTGTTCTGGGTGGTTGCTAAGGTGATGCTACACAGTTGCCTGGGTGTTCTGGGTGGTTGCTAAGGTAATGCTACACAGTTGCCAGGGTGTTGTGGGTGGTTGCTAAGGTAATGTTACACAGTTGCCAGGGTGTTCTAGGTGGTTGCTAAGGTAATGCTACACAGTTGCCAGGGTGTTCTGGGTGGTTGCTAAGGTAATGTTACACAGCTGCTAAAGTGTTGTGGGTGGTTGCTAAGGTATTCTTAAACAGCTGCCAGGGTGTTCTGGGTGGTTGCTAATGTAATGCTACTTATTTGCCTGGGTGTTCTGGGTGGTTGCTAAGGTAATGTTACACAGCTGCCAGGGTGTTCTGGGTGGTTGCTAAGGTAATGTTACACAGCTGCCAGGGTGTTCTGGGTGGTTGCTAAGGTAATGTTACACAGCTGCCAGGGTGTTCTGGGTGGTTGCTAATGTAATGCTACTTATTTGCCTGGGTGTTCTGGGTGGTTGCTAAGGTAATGTTACACAGTTGCCAGGGTGTTCTGGGTGGTTGCTAAGGTAATGCTACTTATTTTGCCTGGGTGTTCTGGGTGGTTGCTAAGGTAATGTTACACAGCTGCTAAAGTGTTGTGGGTGGTTGCTAAGGTATTCTTACACAGCTGCCAGGGTGTTCTGGGTGGGTTGCTAATGTAATGCTACTTATTTGCCTGGGTGTTGTGGGTGGTTGCTAAGGTAATGCTACACAGTTGCCAGGGTGTTCTGGGTGGTTGCTAAGGTAATGCTACACAGCTGAAAAAGTGTTCTGGGTGGTTGCTAAGGTAATGCTACACAGTTGCCAGGGTGTTCTGGGTGGTTGCTAAGGTAATGCTACACAGTTGCCAGGGTGTTCTAGGTGGTTGCTAAGGTAATGCTACACAGCTGAAAAAGTGTTCTGGGTGGTTGCTAAGGTAATGTTACACAGTTGCCAGGGTGTTCTGGGTGGTTGCTAAGGTAATGCTACTTATTTGCCTGGGTGTTCTGGGTGGTTGCTAAGGTAATGTTACACAGCTGCTAAAGTGTTGTGGGTGGTTGCTAAGGTATTCTTACACAGCTGCCAGGGTGTTCTGGGTGGTTGCTAATGTAATGCTACTTATTTGCCTGGGTGTTGTGGGTGGTTGCTAAGGTAATGCTACACAGTTGCCAGGGTGTTCTGGGTGGTTGCTAAGGTAATGCTAGGTGGTTGCTAATGTGGTGATACTTATTGCTAAGGTAATGCTACACAGTTGCCAGGGTGTTCTGGGTGGTTGCTAAGGTAATGCTACACAGTTGCCAGGGTGTTCTAGGTGGTTGCTAAGGTAATGCTACACAGCTGAAAAAGTGTTCTGGGTGGTTGCTAAGGTAATGCTACACAGTTGCCAGGGTGTTCTGGGTGGTTGCTAAGGTATTCTTACACAGCTGCCAGGGTGTTCTGGGTGGTTGCTAAGGTAATTCTACACAGTTGCCAGGGTGTTCTGGTGGTTGCTAAGGTAATGCAACACAGTTGCTAGGGTGTTCGATGTGGTTGCTATGCTAATTCTATACAGTTGCTAGGGTATTCTGGGTGGTTGCTAGGATGTTTTATCATGTTATTATCATGTCCTAGCCAGAAATTTTTAAAGATATATTACATTTTAAAATATACTCAAATAGAAACAGTTTAAATGGTAAAAAATATTTCACAATATTACTGTTTTTACTGTAGTTTACTGTAGTTTGTGATTTCTTTCAAAAACACTAATCGTGCACGTGTTCAGTTCCCGGTCGGTGTGATTAGGTTGTACTCAGCCTGCAGCACCAGGAAACTGTTTTGTCGTATTTTCCGCACCTGCACCAGGTCTCCGCACTCCTGCACGTGGATGATGCCTCTGTCGTCATGGTTACAGTTGTTTAGTGACACAGCTGTACGTTTGCGACAGTGTTTCCTCTGCAGGTACCGGAGCCCCACGGCGATGGCCATGCCGAGTGCGGCTGAGAGGCCCAGCAGCAAACCCAGCTCGAATGCACTCTGCCTGGGCATGCGCTCCGGCCTCTCGATGCCTCTCTCCGGGACTCCAGATGGGTCTTTGGCCTGTTTTGGGCGATTGAGAACATCTCCAAATGGGTGTTTTTTGCGCTGGGTCAGGGAGACGGCGCCCTCTGTGGGCTCCCTGGATGAGAAGAAGTCGGAAAGGGCTTGTCGCGGAGCCGGTGAGGGTTCGGGATGGAGAGATGCAGTGAAGAACTGTGTGTTATGAGTGTGTACTGGAGGTGTGTAGGTGTGTGTTTGTTGCGTTGTCATCTGAAGAGATGCAAGAGTCTGTAACAGTGGATTTGGGATGGTGTGTGTGTTAGCAGAGGTTTTGTGTGTGTTATTTGGTGTTGGTGTGTCTGTGTTATGTGTTGAGATGCTCTGAGATGAAGATGTGTTTAGGAAAGCTTGTTTAGATGAGGACAGAGGTGTTTGAGTGGCATTTGATGATTGTGTGATTGTTTGTGTGTTAAAAGATGGAGTTGTTTGTGTGTTATGAATTGAGTGTGTGTTTGTGTGTGTTGAGTGTGTGTCGGTGTGTGTGTTGTGTGTTGAGTGTGTGTTATGTGGTGCATTTAACGATTGTGTGTTGGTGTGTGTGTTATGTGGTACAGATGTGTTAGTGTGTTTAGATGTGATTGTGTGTGTGTTGTGTGATGAGTGTGTGTTGGTGGGTGTGTTAACATGTGTAGATGGGGTTGTGTGTGTGTTGTGTGTTGTGTGTGTGTTAGTGTTTGTAGATGCGATTATGTGTGTGTTGTGTGATGAGTGTGTGTTGGTGGGTGTGTTAACATGTGTAGATGGGGTTGTGTGTGTGTTGTGTGTTGAGTGTGTGTTGGTGTGTGTGTTAGTGTGTGTAGATGCGATTATCTGTGTGTTATGTGTTGCATGATTGTTAGTGTGTATGTTATGTGGTGCATAATTGTTATTGTGTGTAGATGTGAATATGTGTGTGTTGTGTGTTGAGTGTGTGTTGGTGTGTGCGTTAGCATGTGTAGATGTGTTAGTGTGTGCAGACAGGGATGTGTGTTTGCCTGTTTTTTCCAGTAATGAGGCTGCACAAAATAAATTACACAAAGCATTAAATATTATCTAAATGTTAGAACTTTGTGAGCAAAATATGATTTAGTGATTTGATGCATTTGAGCAAATTTAAGTGTCGTTAAAATGTGTGGAACTCACCACCACGATGAGAGTCTTGCTAATATGAGTGTTCTGAGTAGTTGCTAGATTCTTTCTAACCCAAGTCAAATTCAGGTCCATTAATTATTTTAGTGTATATTGCGTGTGTGTGTGCTGGTCATAATCACCTATCGTGCTCGCCATCGGTTGTCCTGTAACGCTGTTAGTGATCTGAGAACTACGTGTCCCATCATGCACCACTGCCGATCTTATTCGAGACCAGTACACAAAATAGGACTGAACCAGCGTGATGCTGCAAGGGAAGGAGAATAAAATGGTCACATTTGTGACCCTGGAGAGCAAAAGCAGTCTTAAGTCTCTGGGGTATATTTGTAGAAATAGCCAACAATACATTGTATGGGTCTAAATTATCCATTTTTCTTTTATGCCAAAAATCATTAGGATATTAAGTAAAAATCATATTCCATGAAGATATTTTGTAAATTTCCTACCGTAAATGTATCAAAACTTTATTTTTTATTAGTAATATGCATTGCTAAGAACTTCATTTGAACAACTTTAAAGATGATTTTCTCAATATTTAGATTTTTTTGCACCCTCAGATTCCAGATTTTCAAATAGGTGTATCTCAGACAAAATATTGTCCTCCTAACAAACCATACATCAATGGAGAGATTATTTATTCAGCTTTCAGATGATGCATAAATCTCAATTTCAAAAATTGACCCTAATGACTGGTTTTGTGGTCCAGGGTCACATTTGTGTGTCTGCATGTATGCAACTTACAACAATACATGGACTCTATGCCGGATTACTTAGTTATTTTGGCATAGTAATGCTTTTTTGTTTTTTTATTTTTTTTTTTTTTTTCCAACATAATCTTTTTTGTTCTGGTTAAGCTAGCTGAATTACAGTGTAGTTGGTGTTTTTCTCACTAAAAGCGCAGGTCTCCGCTGGGGTGTGTCGGGGCTCTCCAGCTGAAGGACAGGTTCCTCTTGAGCATCTTGTCCGAGTGTGTGACGGTGTCGTCCGGGCTGAGGCAGGACAGTGTGTGTGTGCTGGGAGGGTGGAGCGTGAACTCACCGCTGATCACACGGTCCTCCAGAACAGAGCGAGCCTGCAGCAGAAACCCCATAAACGCCCGGGAACTCTGAACCGTTACTGAGCAGAACAACACACAATCTATTAGTCAGTTACACAGACAGACACACAGATAGATATATAGATAGACAGACAGACAGACAGACAGACAGAGAGACAGACAGATAGATAGATAGACAGACATAACAGATAGATAGATAGATAGATAGATAGATAGATAGATAGATAGATAAGCGTGTTTTTGATAGTTAATAAAAAAGATAAATAGAAAAGTTTATCTCACAATTCTGACTTTTTTTCTTGCAAATGAAAATTTTTATCTTGCAAATATGGCATTTTTCTCAGAATTGCATAAAAAAGGAAATGCAAGTTACAAACTTAAAATTGCGGGATATGAACTCGCAATTTAGAAAATTAAAGTCAGAATTGCAAAATATAGTTGAAAGAAAGTATTTTTTCTCAGAATTGGACTTTATAACTCACAATTGCGAGTTTATATCTCACAATAACCTCGCGATAAACTCGCAATTCTCAATTTTCTCACAATTGTGAGTTTGTATCTCGCAGTTCTGACTTCTTTTCCCAGATTTGTGATATAAACTTGCAATTGTTATAAAGTCGAATTCTGAGGAAAAAAGGGCAATTTTCTTACATTTGCGTTTTCTTACAATTATATCTCACACTTCTGACTTTGTAACATGCAATTTTGAGTTTATATCACACAATTCTGAGAATTGTTTTATTTAGAATTGTAAGAAGTAAACTCAGAATTATGAGAAAAAAGACGGAATTGTAAGATAAAATGTCACAAATACATTTTTAAAAATTATTATTAACAACAATATACAAACGGGAGTAACAACATGATAACACATATCAATTCAACTATAGATGTGTGTTACCTGTGAGTGTGTGTTGTGGCAGGTACACTGATCGGCTGGTGTGTACGGTGACGGTGGGGTGTGTGTGTGTGTGTTGTGGGAAGGAGCTGATGTGGCCGGGTTTCATGTTCACACATGATGAGACGCTCGCCCCTCGAGAGAAACACACACCACGGGCAGGGAACACACACACAATCACACATCCAGCCCACAACGCCTTACCGCCTTCGTATGCTTTTTTTTATTATTATTATTGTTTATGGTTTGTGCTTGGGAGATTGGCTGTTGTTTGATGTTTGTTGTATTTTGTTTTTTGTTTTTTATATTTTTTTTTAATTTATTTACTTTGTATATATTTGTGTTTATGTTTAAGAAATATGAATTTGTTCCAAAAACAATTTACATTTATGCATTTGGCAGACGCTGTTATTCAAAGCGATTTACATTGCATTCAAAGTTACACAGTTCAGAAATTCTATGTGAATCAAAGCCACAGTCTCAGCATTTTTATTTTTATTATTATTATTTCTTTATGACTATTTTATTTATTTTATTTGTACATTTAATTATAATAATTTTAATTAATTATTTTACTCATTATTTTTATCTTAATTTTAATTTAATTTCTTCTTTGCCGAAAGAAATGGTTAAATATAACAGTATCACTTTCATTAAAACCAATAAAATATGATAAAACAACAAATATTATATTAGAGGCTTGTTAAGAGATTGAAAGCCATAATTCATTCAGTCAGTTCATAAGCATGAGATATTTAAAGGTAGAACATTATATCATATATATAATTTAATTTTTTTGATATTTGAGATGTTCAAAAGTAAAAAAAAAAAAAGTAAAAATAAGGTGTTTACCAAAAATATACAATAAATTTAAAATACAGATATTATTTGATCATATTAATTTACATTACTAAATAACTATTAAATTATATGATTAAATATGAATTACATTCATATGATGTATTCAGGTGATCAGTGATATAAATTAAATGCATACTTACATTAAAGAAGCTTCTGTCCTGCAGGTCAGTGAAAGAAACAACTGAGAAGCTTCTCTCTTGGAATTTCATCTCTCTCTCTCTCTCTCTCTCTCTCACTCACTCACTCACTCACTTCCCACCCCTTCCAATTCTTTTCTTTTCTAATCCTGCCTTCCTTGTATCCTGATGTCTTTTATTCTCTCCATCTCTGGACCAGGATGTGCAACAGCTGCTGATCCAGGAACCACCACATCCTCCTACTCCACACTCTTACACACACACACACACACACACACACACAGAGGAGAGAGAGAGAGAGAGGGAGGAGAGAGAGAGAGAGAGGAGACACACACACAGAGAAACAAAACACACACACACGCACAGAGATACACACACAGAGAGAGAGAGATACACACACACACACGAACGCACGCGCACACACACACACGCAGAGAGAGACACACACACACACACACACAGAGAGAGAGACACACACAGAGATACACACACAGACACACACACACACACACTATCACACACACACACACACACACACAGATACACACAAACACACACACTCACACACACACACACACACACACATACACACACACACACACACACACACATATACAAAGAGAGAGATAGAGCCTATAAACACACACACACACACACACACACACACACACACACACACACACAGAGAGAGACACAAACACATAGAGAGAGACACACACACACACACACACACACACACACACACACAGATTACACACACAGACCGCACACACACACAGATACATACACATACACACACACACACACACACACATAACACACACACACACACACATAAACATAGAGAGAGATAGAGCCCATATACACACCACACACACACACACACACACACACACACACACACACACACACACACACACAGGGCATCCCCATCTCATGAGCTCAGTGAAGCTTCATTCTCAGATTGTTGCTACAGACGTTTCATCTCGTATCAGAGAGATTCTTCAGCATCGTCTCCAAGAGCTGCACATCTGCAGAAACATACAAAACACTATTAACTTAAACAAAATATTATCCAAATATGCATCATGATTTTATGAATTATTTGCATGCATGGAGTGTGTTCATACCCTGCTCTGTTGCTCTGATTGACAGCTCAGGCAGAGCATGTGAACACAAGGCCTGTCAGTCAGACTCAGAAGGCTTACATTAATACTAATAATATTATATGAATGCAATTTAATGCACAGATTATTATTGCTCACCTGGAGATACGTGCTCCGACGTCTGGATATGAAATGATGATTCATGAATCATTATTTTTAGGAATCATAATATTTAGGATTCTCAGAGCTTTGGATAGTTTGTATATATATTGATGATGCATGAATCATTATTTTTAGTAATTGTTTGTTTTTGTATACTAAGTGATTTGTGTAGGGTTAAGATTATCTATTGTGTGTTCATGAAGGACATACTTGTAAACTATAAAATGGAAGAGATCTGATTCAAGATATCCTCTCAAAATAGTCTACTTTATTTAACTTCTTTAATGTAAATAAATAAATGTAAATAAGTAAGCATTTATTTACTTGTTTGATCACTTTCTTTCCACTTTCTCTTTCAGTTCTGCTCCTGTACCTATAGATGCAGCATGGGGCGTGTAGTTTCACTTTCCTTTTCGCCTACATCTCCCAGCGTTCGCTCGGACCATTTTATTTTCTCAATCGCGTCCTAATGCCTTTAGAAAACTACCTGCTTCACGGCCTGGTGGTAAGTTGGAAGCAGATACTGCAGCATTGTAAGTTGGTGGAAGCAACTGTCTGAACTGGAGTTTCGACTTTCCTTTGCAGTAAAACAAAAGCGAATCCAGTAAATCCAGTCCCTCGGGAGTCTTCATGAGAGACCGGAGTGCAGCAGGGATGGTCAGGAAACTCTGACTGCAGATATAGTGTGGTTTCTATCGGGATAGTATCGTTGGGAGCGGATCATCATGGAGCTCCAGGAGGCACCGGCGGACGCGCAGCAGCTGGCCGCTGACAGGACGCACGAGAGCCGCATGGACGAGTACCTGCGCTCGCTGGGCTTTTACCGCAAAAAGATCGCCAAGGATGGGTCATGTCTGTTCAGGGCCGTGGCAGAACAGGTCAGACCGATCCTGAGCTTTATAATCCCAAATAAACGTCACGCTTTTAATGTTAATAAACAGAAACACAACGTTAACGTACTTCAACACATCTGAAACTTCCTTAACCGCCTTCGCGTCGCATCGTGTGATTAACGTTAAAAACGCCAATCACCGCAATAAACCTTATTATCCTGTGTTTTTTTTCTCGCTTGTGATCTAAATGTTAGGTTTGTAATCTTCTACAGTTTGCCAAAATCACTTTTTAGTTTGTCTGACGCTTATTAGCTTTAGCATACTAGCTTATCCTAGCATATGCACTAGTTACACAAAACAAGGATTTATTAAATATGTACGAAGTAAATATATAAACCGTAATTAAGTTTTGGTTAGGTTTTACCGCTTGTCGTATTGATTTCACTTAATTTCTGTGTGTGATATGAATTGTTGATATTATTAAAGCATGATCGTTTTAAGATATTATTATGCAGGTTATTAAATTGTTTTATTATCGTTAATACCTAAGATGCTTCGCAATAAATACAGTTTTTATTTTATTTATTTTTTTGAGAAAATTTTTGAGTATCAAATCACGTGAGATCAGTTTTTTAATATTAAATATTCATCATATATTCATTCATATATTGCGTTTTATATATATATATATATATATTTTTTTTTTTAGACTTACAGATAATCTGTTCGACTGACTTTGGAAATGAATTTGAATTAAACTGTTGAATGAATATTAATGTTAATAATGACTTGAATCTCTCTCTGTCTCTATATATATAATTATTTTTTTCTATCTATTTTTAACATTAGTGTTAAAGAGTTAATTATCGCTGAATCATCACTCATGAAGTCTGCATTTAAAACCTGAATGACTTCAGGAGTTTGTGTTTTGATAAACCTGTTTTTCTTGATTATGGAGTGCAATGCATCTGAGTCAGGCCGACGTCTGTTATGGTTATGAATCATTTCATAGCGCATATATAGCGCACAGACTGACAGGTGTGTTTTTGATTGACAGGTGTTGAACTGCCAGGCTTTACACACAGAAGTGCGCGCAGCCTGTGTGAATTATCTGAGACAGAACAGAGCTAACTATGAGCTGGTGAGACCACATCAGATGCGTTTTGCATGCATGCATTTGCACGCAAGCATATATGACAAGTTTTAAGTTTTAAATCTATGATAAGCTTTTTTTGTGTGTGTTTTTCTCTGTGTGGTAGTTTATCGAAGGCGATTTTGAGAAATACCTGGAGAATTTACAGGATCCTCAGGTAACAAATGGAATAAACCAAACATTGTACATTCACGCAGACGGAAAAGCTTCAGTTTCTCATAAAAACATTTTCAGTTCTGGCTTGGTTGTGATTGCACACAATTTTAATTTTAAAATGCAAATATATATTTGTTTTAACTCTCTTTTTTTTCTTGTATTCCTCCATCTGTTTAGAGCTGGGTTGGACAGGTGGAGATCACAGCTTTGGCTGAGCTCTATAAGTGAGAATATTACTTTGTTTTTGTCTATTTTAGCTGCATATTTTGAGGCATGAGCTGTGATGATGTTTGCAGTCTATTACACTTCGATCACTCGGACGGTGATTTTATGGCCGGCCTTCATGAAGTAGCTTTATTGTCGGTCGTTATTGATTTTTGAAGAGCTGTGGTCAGTTGTGCATTATGTTCACTTTCGAATTTGTCATGCAGTCAGTTTTCTTGTTCCTATAAATGACGATCCTGCGGGGAAAGTGATTACATTTCATATTGTGAAATGTAAATGCATCATATCGTGTTTTTATGATTTCTGATGGTGTAATAATTCTTTCTTCCAGGCATGATTTCGTTATTTTCCAGGAGCATGATCAGTCCCCTGTTAATATCACAGAGTATGGCTTCACTAAAAAGGTGCAGACATGCTTTAATGCGAGATTTAAAGTTTTTATATTTAAAAAATGTGAATCAGTTCATTTCCATAACACTCTTTCTCTGTCAGGTGCGACTGTGCTTCCTCAACGGAAACCATTATGACAGTGTTTACCCACAATCTTTTGAGAAAAGTGCTGCTCTGTGTCAGTGTGAGTGCTTCTCCGATATTTAGAGATATAATGCTGCTTTATACTTTCAGTATCAGAATAACACTGAACTGTCTCTCCATCTCTAGCGATCCTGTATGAGCTGCTGTATGATCGAGTGTGTGGCGTCGAACGCAGTGTTTTAGGCTCGTGTATGAAAGGAGGGAAAGGACGAGATAAACTGGATTCGGAGGAATGTAAGAGCAGTGAAGAGTCTGACTTGGAGGAAGATGAGTTCTGGTATGGATTTGCATGTTTGCACGAGACATTTTCTCTCATAATATCATTAGTGCAATGTTATATCCTATTTTATGATCCAGTCGATCCCAGTGGATAAATCTAATCTTGCTTTGATTAAAGAAATAGTAAACTATAAAGAATTTGCTGAAAATGTACTCGCCCTCAGGCCATCCAAGATGTAGATGAGTTTGTTTCTTCATCAGGTTTGGAGAAATGTAGCATTACATCACTTATCCTGCGTTTCCACCGAAATTACCCGGAACAATTGTACCAGGAACTATTTTCCCCAGGAACTATTTTCCCCCCAGACCTGTTGCTTTCTGTGTTTCCACTGCGGTCTTAAGTACCGTGAAGATTAGGCAAACAGTCTGGTGACGTAGGTCTGTGTGCGTTTCTCAATACAAACTACGAAAATTTCAGACTTGCATCCTCTTCATCCTAGTTCGGACTTTGTGAGTTCGACTCGGGAGAGTGATCTTCTGCGGACGGGACGACACAAGTCCGGTAATTCTGTAAACAGCAGCGTACTTGATAACATCAGTCAACTCGCCTTGGCTACTGCAATTTTCCTCATTATATATTTACAATAAGACGAAATAGAATATCAAATACCACTGCCTCCTTTCGTTTTCATTTAAACATAATAATATCCACAGAAATGTAGTTAGTTCAGGGAATTGTGTATATATACAGCCATTACAATGAAACGAAATATTATATCAATTGTCTCTTTTTATTTTCATTTTAGCATATAGATAAATTGAATAAAGACCAAAGATTACCTGTTAGATTTCCCAAAACGAATTATATTTTGTTTTACCACTAAAGAGACATCAGAGCCAGCGTCAAATCTCAGAAGGACTAGCCGAGTTCAGACTGCTCTCTTCGGTAAACATGAGCACTGAGCTCCCGCAGATCGCGTGGAGCTGACCGTCTCCGAAATCGGTGAAACACATTTTTAAAAAGGTGCTGTCTTTATAAATAAACTGCAGATTTGAGTTTTAAACAACTACATTCTCGCCTGAAATACTTTTAAAACTACATTTTATGACACTATAACAGTAATATTTTGAAAATTATCTGAATAAATGGTGGTTGAAATCACAATGCTGCATGAACTCAACCAATCAGCATGCTCAGTGCCCAAGTCCCGCCCCCGAAAGTTCCGGACCTTTGAAAAAGTACTACCTTGCGAGCAGGGATTTTCTGAGGGGCAATTTTTTTACCCAGAACTTTATTTAGCTCCTGGTTCCTGCTGTGGAAACACATGGTGTACCAGCCCAAAGTCCCTAGTTCCTGGGTAAAGTTCCAGCGGTTGAAACGCGTCTTTAGTCACCAATGGATGTGAATGGGTGCCGTCAGAATGAGAGTCCAAACAGCTGATAAAAACATCACAATAATCCACAAGTGATCCACACCACTCCAGTCCACCAGTTAACATCTTCTGAAGTCAAAAAAAACAAATCCATCGTGAATGGTTGATTTTAGAATTAATCAATAAAATATGTGTGTATTATTCATTAATATTTCTTCATAGAGAGAGTAAGTCTACTTTTGCGTCTCTCACATCAAAATGACTGAGAACCAACATTTGGAAGTTACAAACACACAGCTTTTGGCTTCTCAAGATGTTAATTTATGGATTGGAGTGGTGTGGATTATTGTGATGTTTTTATCAGGACTCTCGTTCTGACGGCACCCATTCACTGCAGAGGATCCATTCGAAGTAAGTGATGTCATGCTAAATTTCTCCAAATCTGTTCCAATAAAGAAACAGTATATTTTTCGGAAGAGTGAGCATATTTTCAGTACTATTCCTTTTGAATTCTGCTATGTATGACTTCAGTGTAACTCAATATTTTGGTCTTTCCAGGTCGAGTGAAGCCAGAGAAAAGCCTTCCAATGGGATGAACGTCAGACCGCCGCATAGGGTGGTTTTCTCTCTCTATTTATATCTCTCATTCTTGAAGATTGAAGTCACTTTGTTTCTGTATTTTTGATGATACTCTTGATATATTGTGGCAACAAAACTATCTCTGCACTTCAGGGTCGTGGGAGGGGCCAGTCTCGAGGAAGGGGGCGTGACCTTCTCTCCACTAAGGTGCAGAGGTCCCTAAACCCCGCCCTCTACAGGAACGTGGAGTATGACGTGTGGCTCCGTTCTAAACGACGTACTTCATCTCCTTTTTTGTTACTGTTTGGAAATTTAGTTTGTTTGTAATATATTTTTTAATAACTGTGTGTATTCAGTTCAGCAGCAGCGGGATTTCTGCATGGCTGCAGGAATGCAGTATTCTCTCGGAGATAAGTGCAAGGTTAGCAGTTTCTGCTGACAATTTTACATTTTTAAGCATTTGAATACTTTATTAAATTACATTTTTAAGCATTTGAATACTTTATTAAAAAGCTGCATTTGATTAATACAAGTACACTACCGTTAAAAATGTGACACTTACAATATTGTGCCATATATATTTGTGATTTCTTTTTTTTATTTTGTTCTCTTGTCGATCTTTCTCAGGTGCAGCTGAATAATCGCTTTTATGATGCTTACGTTCAGGAAGTCAGTCCTGACAATGGGCCGGTCACTGTGTTTATTGGGGAACTCAACAAGCAGTATGTGTTTTATGACTTTGTTCATATGTGTAGGTGTTTTCATAGACTCTACCAGCTACTGTTTTTGAAAAAGCGGTATGCAGTATGTATTCTGTGCATAGTATGTTAATTTTCTGTATGCAAGGAACAGCAGTATGGCCTAATTCATTCATTTAACATATTAAAATATGCAGTATGTAATTGATACTACATTTAACACTATTGGTTGTGTGTTTAGAGAAACTGTGCCGTTGTTGAGTTTGCGTCTTCCATCTGAAGAGACTCAGTCATGGCAGCCAGTGGCAGAAAAGGGCAGAAGACATGCTGCACCAAACAACAGCACACAGACGTCCTCTGGTACGTTCTTTCCAAATCAAAAACACATTCGACTGATGTAAACTCGCACGTGCTTAGTGTTCGCATCGGATTCTTTATGCAGAATGGGAAAGCAGAGGAAGTCGGAGGTCAAACAAAACGCCGTCTCAGTCGGCACCCAGCGGCCGTGTGCATAAGCAACACTCCTGGCCTCCGCAGGCCACCCCGGATGACACGAGAAACAAGTTCAGACGGTCCGATCAGCACAACAGTCCTGTGGGTGTGCTTCCAGAGGAGAAAAAGGAAAGCGTCATTTTGGAGCTTCTGCACAAAGATGAGCACAACTTCCCCTTACTGGGAACAAGCCCCCAAACGGTGAAGCCATTTATACTTGAAACACAGAAAGTGCATAAGTACTTCACTTTTGAGAACAGAGATACAAATGCATGTTTCTTTTGAATTCAGGTCAGTGCTAGTGAAGTCACAAAGAAAGGAGGGGAAAAAAGAGCCTCCCGTAAGAAAGACCAAAAGGAGCAAGTCTCAGAGACAGGTGAGTGGTGAAGCTCCGCCCCTTTTATATCCAGGTGTAACAACATGGTAGGCTGAAGAAGTTTTGAGCTTAAGACTCACGTCAATTACCTTGACTTGTTTGCGTTTTTATGACGTATACTTAATGGCCATTTTCAACCAAATTTAAATCGATGAAGAATCTCGTTAAGCACTGCCTTTATATCCTGAAGTTTGTTGTGTTTTTTGGCTTTCAGAAACACCCCAGAGGCCTGTACAGAGACAGAAAATTGCCACTGAAGAAAAACATGGGGTGAGTTACACTGAGTCATTTACACAGAGAACACTCAACTAAACCGATTCAGACTTGCCTTTATTTAAACTGTAGACCAGAGGTGCCTAATCCGGTTGCTGAAGGGCAACTCTACATCCAAGTGCATGGCAACAAAACAAGCAATATATCAGTGTTTCTCAACTCTGGACCTCGAGGTCCACTTTCTTGTAGAGTTTAGCTCCAGTCCAAACCTAATCTAACACATCTGAACCAGCTAATCAAGTTCTTCAGGCTTACTAGAAAGTTACAGGCAGGTGAGTTCGATCAAGGTTGGGGCTAAACTCTGCAGGAAAGTGTGAGAACGTTGAGAACTCATGCAATGTATCTTGTCCCTTCCATGTTAATCTAAGTTGTTTTGAACTAACCAGCCGTTGGTTTATACTCTTATTCTAGATAAAGGTTTCTGAGGAGCCACGGCAGAAACCTTCTTCAACAATAAAAGAGAAAGTACAGGAGAAACCCACCCCTGCCTCTCCTTCTCCACCTCCTGCTGTTATCGTCTCATCTGACCCCAAAACAGCCCCATCTTTATCTCAGTCTGAATCTGCTAAAGTCCCCGCTCCTAATCAGTCTGCTCCCGAGGCAATTAAAAAGACCCCTATCCCACCTAAGGCTAGCTCTGCTCGAAGCACAGACAACAGTCGGTTTGCCCCGGTGTCCACTTCAGCCCCTTCACAGTCCATCTCTGTGGCAGGAGCAGTCTCTGGTAGCACCCCTGCCATTATTCAGTCTAGACCTGCTCCAAAATCTACCTTACCCTTATCGCAAGCTATCCCAGTGCCTACCCTAGTGATCCCAACACCTGATCTCAATTCCCAGCCTACTCAAACAACATCTCAGATTACCTCGGTTGCATCTCAGATCACCCCTGTGGAAGTAGCTCCTGCTATCCCAACTCAAACTACTCTGGCCCCTTCTGGCTTAGTCCCTTGTGTCTCTGTAGAACCAACCCTGTCCATTCAAAGTGCCCCACCATCTTCTATATCCGCTTCACCATGTATACCAGTCTCTGCAATACCTGTATCTACCCCAGCTCAGGTTCCTGCCTCTATATTAGATGCCCCAGATCAGACTTCTGCCACCCTTCCCATTGATGGAAGCAGTGGTCCACCAATTGCCCATAAGTCTGTAGACCCTCATACGACTGTGACACCAATCCTTCTTGCCCATGCTCCTCCTACCTCCATCTCTCCTTCCTCTGGTCCTGCCCAAGCTCCACCTCCAGACTTACCTCAGTCTTCACTCAATGAATCAATTCCACAGCCCTGTGAAACATCAGCCATGCCTACTTCTAGTAAGTTTTATCATAATTCAGTGTTGGAGATGGCACTGTTTGAAATGCATCTTATTTCAGTAGTAAAATGTTGACCTTTTAGTAAACACAGACAATCAAAATTCCTTGAGTTCTCACGGAACATCTCTTGTCCATCAGGTGTAGCACCTGCTCCTGACCCCCCATCCCAGCCCCAACAACTCCCCTATCCTCATGTCCAATGGTCTCAGCTCCTTCAGGACCCAGTTTATCCAGGATTCCCCAAGAACGAAAAGGGAGAGGTGGAACCGCTGCCCCCCTATTCCTTCTCCCAAAAAGGAGAAGACCTACCGCAAGGTAATAAAGACCCTAGTGATCCATTTTATACTGTATGTAAAACTTCAACCTTCGACCTCAACATTGTTGATTCAAGCAGTCAAATGTTAGACTTTTATGTAAATTGCACTGTTTGTTGTCTTTGTTGCTATGCCACCCTTAATAGTCAGTTTCAGCACTTATGAGTTGACATGTAAGATACCCTTTCTTTTATATATATCTATTTATTTATGTTTGTTTTTTTTGTCATCATAATGATTTTTTTATTTTTTGAAATTTTTTTATTATTTCAGATATGAATGTCCTCAGGTTCTTCTTCAACCTCGGTGTCAAGGTACATGGTTTGAGAACTCTTCTTTGCATTTATTGCTTTATTAAAGACCCCTACTGTTTATGGAATTACATAGTACTCCCAATTTCCTCAGGCATACTCTCAGCCGATGTTTCCTCCCATCGTATATCTGGGTGCACTTAACCAAGCCTATCAGATGCACCTTAGAGGGCCTCCTCCTTCCTCAGACTCTCCTGCTAACCCTACTGTGACTTCATGGCAACCAGAAAACCCTTCTCCTCCTCAAAATTTGAGCTCTATCCCTGACACCTCATTGGACAGCCATGCTCCCGTTGCACCTTTAGCATCTGGTAGTGGTCCTGTTGGTCCCATAGAGTCAGGAGGGTACAATGATCATCCTGTATCCATTCCAATGCCACTGCCACCAAGGCCACCAATGCCCTGGCCAGCTTCTGCTGGTCCAAGTAGCTATGCTGGGTCATACCCAGCTGGCCCTCCAATGCAGTTTTCCACACCACCCTATCCACCCCCTGGGAATCCGATGTATCCGCAGTCTTCCGTTGGGTACCACCATATGCCACTTCCAATGCCTCTTGAGGCCTTTAACCATGGCCCTCATGGTCGGATGGATGTCTTGCCGTTTGTTCCTCAATCACTGGACAGAGGTCAAGGAAATGGCCAGAGGTCTGTAAACCCCCAGTTTGGGTCCTTACAGAAGACCGCTGGCTTTCCTGGAGGCCAACCTCATTTAAATGCTGGTGATTTCAAGCCTGTAGATATTCCCGTTTCGGTGGCCACAATGGAACCTCCACCCTTTAGTGGACCTTGTTCTGTTTTACAACCTTTTCAGATTGGCCCCCTGCATGGAGACATGGTAGGATTGTCTCCTTTAACCAATGGGAACTTAGGAAAACAAGGGGGAGTCTTCCCACAGAACCTTCATGCTGGTCCTATCACAGAAGACCCTTCTCGCTCCATTCACCTATATTCTCCTGATGATAAGTGGTCAGTGGAAGAGATTGAGTATCCCAATGTAGATCTTAGAGTAACTCAGTCCTACTACAGCCAGTCCTACAGGGGTGGAGGAAGACGCGGCCAAGATGACAGAGGAGGATATCGAGGCAGGAGCCACCGAGGCCAGAAAAATTATTCTGGCCGTGGGAGACAAGATGAACAATCGTCTTATAGACATTTTGGGAGACGAGGTGGAGGCCCAAGGATAGCGTCGCAGTTACCTTACCAGTGATGCTGAAATGCTGGATATACACTAATTTTTGGTTTACAATGATATCAGATACACAGAATCTGTTGTTTTGAGTTTATGGGTGGTTTTTGGTAAATGGTGTTGATTAGGAATATATCCAATTGTTTTTAAGTTTTTTGGCCTTTTCTTCCTCCACATTCTTGATTAAAAGTACAGCAATTGTTTCACCTGTTCCTATTTCACTAAACCCCTGTGAAAATGTAAATGCGTGTGTGTGTTTGCATTGGTAATAAAATCTAGTAAATATTTTGTTTTCTTGTTGCACTGCCCTTACCTGCACAGCAAAAGGGAAAAATATTGGTTTTGTATTGATTTGAATGTATGAAACTTTTCATATCTATGTGCACTTCCTGTAAACACTGAAATCTTTTATTTACATCTTTTAATGTGGGTATTTTTTTAGGCTGGTTCTCAAGAGGACAGTCTTAAAAATCTGAATTTTCCTGAAAAACTTGTAAACAATTCAGCATATCATCAGAGATGACAGGAAAAGTGCCTTTTTTTTTTTTTTGAAAACTTGGTTTTCGTTGAGTTTCTCACTGCACCTTTATTAACCTCCTGCACAGGGTTCTAGGGTGTCTACTGAATGAATGTTGATGCCAAATGCTTGTAATAAATTACATTTCCGATCCAAAGATGTAGTTTTAACACCAAACAAATAAAAGATTAAGAATGTCTTTCAACGTTGTTGCCTTTACATTTTTCAGTTGTATGCATTTATATATTAAGCTTGAACAGACCAGACTTTCTACCTTATTTTAATTCATCAAACATGGTCTTCAAAGGAAAAAGTACATACAGAACGATGTAGTTTTGACACCAAATACAAGCCAAAGAATGTCTTTCTCAGTTGCAGTCGTTCCATTTAAAGTCAGTTTATTCCAAAACACTCTCACTGCACAGACGCGTCACCCAATATCATTGACACCACAGGTTTTGTGTCGCTGGTAGTGCGTTTTAATATTGAACCGCTTCTAATTGCAGAATGCAATAATCAGGTTATTTAATATAATGTAACATCGTGTAACATGATTAAAATATTTTATTCAAAATATACAGTTGCATGTTTGGCGTGTGTAAATTGGTTTCGCACCACTTTGTGACGAGAAAGAACTTAAGTTGTTAATGTTAACGATAATTCACGCAGACACATACATCTCTCCAGGTTTTATTTTCAAATAACGTCCTCTCCTCACAAGTTTGGCTTTATGTCAGAGAATGCATCTGGTCTCTTTGTTGAATCGCACCAATGGCTGAGAGGAGAGGAGCAGAGCTGTATGTTTGAAGTGGTTATGGTCATTCAGTCAAACATGTAAGTCCGCAGTGCCAGCGCTTGCTGGTCTGATGTCATATTGAGCGGCTAAATTTCTGGAATTCTGTGAAATGGGATCTTCAGTCATCCAGGAAGAAGTAGTTTCCACTCTTCTTTTGTTCCACATCCTTAAAGGCAAAAGCAGATAACAGTTTTTTAATAAATAGGCACAAAGCTACTGGCCACACTTTGATGCAACATCAAGCCCATCAAGTCAACAGCCTACTAAGACAGCATTTTTGGAAGTCATAGAAGCATGAAACCTTATTATGAGGCCTAAAAATGTTATCTAGATAGGAAGCTTCAGTTTTGAGATGGTTGCAATCCAAACACTGAATTTGCGATGTTAAGCTAACTGAGACTTGTTATAGCACTTGCATATCATTGCTCTTTTGTTGATTTCTATTTGTAAGTCGCTTTAGATAAAAGTGTCTGCTAAATGACAACGTAAACTGAATCGAGCCGAATAATTACATTACTGGTGTTTGTAAAAATAATACTGTGAAGCTGCTTTAAAACAATCTGTAATGTCAGTTCAGTTTAAAAGTGAATTAATTTAGGGTTAAATGCAGAGTTAGTGTAGTTAACTAAAACTAAAATCATAAAAAAATGAAATAAAAGATAAATAAACTTTAAACATACTTGATTTCAGCTAGTTGCCAAGGCATAATGTCTCATTTTCAATTAGTTTAACTGATTTAAATTAATAAAAACTATGTTTACATAAAAAACAATATCAATGCCAAAAACACAACAAACTACTAAAACACTAAAAACTTTAAATAAAAACACAATATAAAAATAAAACTAGTTTGTCGTTTTATCGTAATAATAATAATAAATGATATCCGAAGAAAATGATCTGCACAATATAAAAATAAAACTAGTTTGTCGTTTTATCGTAATAACATCAAGCCCATCAAGTCAACAGACTATTAAGACAGCATATTTTTGGAAGTTCACAGAAGCATGAAACCTTATTATGAGGCCTAAAAATGTTATTTAGACAGGATACCTTGTCGTTTTATCGTAATAATAATAATAAATGATATCCGAAGAAAATGATCTGCCCATGTAATTTGTAAAGAGTCATTTCAATATGAATGTTTACGTTAGTGGTATTTGGGTTTGTTATTTAAACTTATTCATGCCAGCCAGCAGGTTCTGTGGACTGATGAGAACACAGTTCAGCATTAACACTGAGTTATGACTGAACATTTTTCATTTATACATTTAAGGAAACTTCTGCAAGGGAACTATTAATACAGACACGTTATCAGAGCAAATGAAGTACGTACGCATTGGCGTTAGTGTTTCTGGATGGAATTCCGTCGAAGACGATGACTCGGTCCGCCAGATAAGTGGCCATGATGAAGTCGTGCTCCACCACGAATGCCGTCTTCTTGGCGTGAAGGATGAATCTGCGTGGCAAATAAAGGAAGGAATCTGTGAAATAAGCACTGAGTGCATCAAACCAATAAAAACAGCCATGAAAGTGTTGCAGATGTTACCGTTTGATGACCCTGGCAGCCATCAGACGCTGCTCAGAGTCCAGATACGCTGAAGGCTCGTCGATCAGATACACATCCGCAGGTTTTCCTAAACACAGAGCCAAAGCCACACGCTGCAGCTCACCACCAGACAGATTCTGGACCTGCAGAGACACAATCAGTGTGTTTGAACAAGCACCTATGGTTTTTTTTTGACTGTGTAATGTACTTAAGTGATGCTATTATTAACAAAAACTATATTAAAAAAAACCCACAAACTTATTTTTCAAATGAGAAAAAGTTAAAGTTCTAAAATTAGAAAAAAAAAATTTTAAATAGAAATATTAAACAGAAAAATTACAAAAATGACAAGAACAGAAAATTACTAAAAGAAAATGATGAAAAAAAAGAAACCTAATCCAAAATATTGATAATACTATAAGGTTCTGAAGTTCTAAAATTACGAAAAAAAATCTAATGTTAAATAAAAACGTATAAAAAAAGACAAAAAGTACATAAAACTACTAAAACTGAAAATATAATAATAAAATCTAATTCAAAATACTGATAAATGCTATAATAGTAACTAAGGGTGTGGAAGTTATAAAATTAAAAAACTGAATTAAAAAAAAAAAGCTAAACAGAAATATAAAAATAAAAAACTATTAAATTGTTAAATGAAAATAGAATTTATAATTATTAAAATTTAAATTTAGAATGAAGATTTAAAATATACACATTTCCAAAATATTAAATTCTCCAACTGTTTTAAAGGTGTAATACTAACCAAAAACAGTTAAATAATAATAGCATTCAATTTCAAATAGAGATAATAATAGCATTCAATTTCAAAATTTAGATTTATTTAGTTCAAATAGAGCAATGTTGCCTTGTCAACTAACTGAAAGTTTTAATTGAAATTCCAGAATAACTATAACTGAAATAATAAATTAAAGTGAAATTATATATTTATATACACACACACACACACACACACACTCACATATAAGTTAAAGTTGTAGTTTTAGTTGAACTGCTATAATTACTAAAATTGCAATTAATATAATTATAAAGATAAAAATTAATAATTGAGGTAATTGTTTTGGAAAATGTTTTGAATTATATGAATAATTCAATCAATGAGATTCAATTCATTTCGGTATTTTGATGTAAAGGCTTTTCCTAGATGCATCTTGGCTAAGACAAGCTCTTTTAGACTGTTTATCATACCAAGCAACTTGAAAGTAAACATTAAATACATGCCTCCTTGGAATATTACATTGCAATGTGGTGATAAATAATTAAGAGCTGAACGTGATGCATCATGAAAACGAGCGACTCATTACACTCCTAAATAGTAAATAACACCAGAATAAGACTGGAGTACTCACGTCCTGGTCGATGATGCTTTCGATCTGCATGGGCTTCATTACATCAGTGACGAACTGAGGGTGTGTGTACGCGTCTCTGATCTTCTCGTGCAGCAGGGCTCGAACGCTGCCCTGAAAACACACCGAACATCATGACTCCCGCAGACTGATGATTAACGTGTGCATCAGCGCTCACTAACAGAGCTCAAACTCACTTTAAACTTGGGGCTGATCTTCTGTGGTTTGTAGCTCACGTTCAGGATGGGCACCTCACCTGAGAAACACAACACACACTCGGTTACCACACAGATTGAGTAAATTTACTATCCTTGTGAGATAAATGTCTTAAAATGTCCCAAACTGTATTTTGACTTCTTAGAAGAGAAATGAATCATAACTATTATTAGTAGTAATTATTCTTTGCATTAATAATAGATCAATCCTAGATTAATTCATCGTGTTATTTTATTTCTATTTAGCTTTTATTTTTATTATTTATTTTAAATGTGTATTTTACCTACAATTAGACTTAAGACTCATAATAATTACTTTTTTGGAAATTAATAATAAAGAAAAATATTTTTAATACCATGCCAACTTCTTAAAATTATTTTTTTTTTAACTAATTTAAATTAATTAATTAACTAAACTAATTTAAACTTTAAAAATAAAAATTCAAGAACCATATTTTCTTAAATTCTTGAACTTAATTTGTATTAATTTGATTGAAAATCAATTCAGGGATACCAAAAGAACAATCTTTAAAATGTTCTCAAAAAAGAATATTACAATCCAATAAAAAAGAATGAAAATTTTTGTGATTAAAATGAATAATTTTACTGGAATGTTAACTATTGGACTGGTTTGAGCTGATTTGTACCTCCTCCGTCTGGTTTGAGGCCTCCTGCAAGCATTCTGATGAAGGTGGTTTTCCCAGTTCCTGAAAGAAGAAACCTGGTTTAGTGGACAATAAATCCAGTCACAATCACCACCGCTTGCTTTAACATGGAGCAGCGTCTCCCTCGTCTCACCGTTCTCTCCCAGCATGACCATGATCTCAGAGTCGGTGAACTCTCCCTCCGTGATGCCGAGCGTGAACTCGCCCATGCTCTTCTTCATGTTGGGGTACTGATAGCGGCACATTTTCTTCACTTCCTCCTCAGCGGCCGTCTCCGCCACTTTAAACACCAGAGACGTCTCCCTGAAGCGCAGGTTCTCTGTCGGCACGTAGCCGTCCAGGAAAATGTTGATTCCTGAAGGAAACAAGAGAATGTTATTGTAAAAACATAACTTTTTCTGTGCAGGCCCAGCTCCAGAATCACACCACTGAGGGTGCTTCTTAAATTAGTGATTGGCTACTTTTCTCAACGCTGCAAAAACACAATGAAACAGAAACTGATCTCGAGAGCGCAAACCATAACACACTGGATAGTTTGCTAAATCTTCTGGGGTTGCTTCTTAAATTAGTGATTGGTTTGCTAAATCTAAAGCCATTAATACAGCTTTAACTGAGAGTGCTATTGATTTAGTTTCAGGGAGCTTAGGGTTTTGGAGAGGGCCGTACCTTCCCGGACGCTGAAGGGCATGGTCACCACACCGTAAGCGCTGGGTACGCCGTACAGACAGCAGATGAAGTCTGACAGGTAATCCAACACACTCAAGTCGTGCTCCACCACAATGATGTACCTGCACAGAGGAATACGAGGTGTGAGGAGGAGTAGCTAGCGACTCTAAGAGAGCATCGGAGGAGCTTCAGACCTGTCTGGAGAGATGAGGGAGCGGATGGTGATGGCAGCTCTCAGCCTCTGTTTCACATCGAGATAACTGGACGGCTCGTCGAACATGAAACTAGAGAGAAGAACCGCAGTGCTATCAGTGTCCAGCAATTAACCAGTGTTCATTCATCGGATTAAAGCTAAAATAACAAACACATAAACATCTGATGAAAAACCTGCAATGAAAAATAGAAATGGTGTTGCTGCCTTCTTAGCTAATTGATGGAAGATTTTTAAAATAAAGATAAATAAATATTTTTTAAAAACAAAAATGACAAAAGCACAAGAAATTTCTTAAAGTGGGATATATACAAACAAAAGATCAAAATATTATGAAATATTATAATAGTATATGAATTATATAAACACTACAGGATTTTAGATTAAAATTACTAAAACTGACATTAAAAAAATGTAAGCTAAATAAATATTAAACATCAAACTAATATAAATGACAAAAGCACATTAAATTAGTTAAATGAAAATGGAAAATATATTTAAAAAAAATTAAAGCTCAAAAAATTAAATATTATAATAATATACAAATAATTCTAAAAAAACACTGCAGGACATTAGATAATTACACTGAAATAAATTGAGTTTGAGCTTAAGTACTAAAATTAGTAAAATTAAAACAGAAAAAAAAAATTGATGCTAAATATAAATATAAAAAAATAAAAAAGACAGACACAACATTACTGAAACCAAAGCTGAAAATATGAAAATACAACCTAAAAATATTAATACTGCAACAGTATGTAAATAACACTGAAAAACAACACTTCATCATTACAATGAAGTAAAATAAGTTTATATAGTAAAATTACTTAAAACTGAAATAAAAATTAAAGCTAAACATGTTTAAAAAAAACAAAAACAAATAAAAACGACAAAAAAAGAATGCAAATAAATTACTAACACTAAAATTAATTTGATAATTGCAAAAACAAAACAAAAAACAAGCTCAAAATATCAACATTAAATAAATAATACTAAAATAACACTATTGAAAGAAAATACATTTAAACTGAAGCACTAAAACTGAATAAAAAGCACAAAAACTAAAATCCGAAAGCTGATTCAAAACAATAAATGATATAAAAATATCACTGAAAGCTCCAGGGCTTCATCACGGCACGAACACAGATACTGAAAGACTCACATATCAGCTCTCTGAATGCAGACGACCGCGCAGGCGAATCTCTGCAGCTCTCCTCCTGACAGATCCTCAACATTACGCTCACGCAGGTGCAACAGATCTGACCAATCACAGCGCAGAACAATCAGACATGACACAACAACACCACCGACATTATACATCACATTTCTAAACACATACATGATCCTGCACAAAAAGAAGCGCAAGTGTACTTACCCAGCTGTTCACACACCAGCTCCTCTGTCTTGGTGTCGTCCTTCCTGCTCAGGATGGAGCCGACTGACCCCTGCAGGACAAACGGAGAGTTACAACACATGCAATCAAGCAAATATGACTTCAAATTTCAATCAGCTGCAGTTCATACTTGACCTTGACGGTTTTTGGGATCTGATCGACATACTGCGGCTTTACGATGGCCTTCAGGTCGTCTTCCAGGATCTTGGTGAAGTAGTTCTGCAGCTCGGAGCCACGGAAATACGCCAGGATCTCCTGCCAGTCAGGAGGAGCCTAGAAAAACATGCATTAATTAATCCACTTTTTAACGCCATGCCAGCATCAAGGCTATTTTTCCAAGGCATTCTCAGATTAATCAGAATTAGATTTGAAGTGTGTGTTTGTGCGGATGAGAGAAACTCACATCGAATCTCCCCAGGTTTGGTTTCTGTTTTCCCGCCAGGATTTTGAGGGCAGTGGATTTCCCGATTCCGTTAGTACCTTCGAGATTCAGTTAGTCACCTGGACGAGGGATGGGCAACCTGACGAACACAAACACTCAGATTAAATGCACAACACACTGAAGCATAACTACTGTACTGATGACGCTCGTACCGGTGCAGTTTGAAGGAATTGGCACAGTATCTGTGTGTGGTTTCCTTCTCCAGGTTGCTCGGCAGGTTCACGATCGACAGAGCGCCAAACGGGCATTTCTTTCTCTATTGATAGAGCTCTTATCGGGAATTTTTTATTGAGTGTGTTTTATTTAATGCGTGATGATTTTTTGGATTGTTTTGGTTATGATATTGAGTAAGTTTAGAGATCAGTTTTATTAAGATGAACCAAACTGAGCAGAAATATGCAATTTGGTGCAGTCGCCAAAAAGTAAGATACAATTCTGATGCTTATAATGTAAATCAGTGAGATCTTTATAACAATGCAGCAGATAATGACATAAACTGATCTAAATATCAGCGATCGCTCTATATCTCCAGTAATGTGTCTCAGTAAGATGAGATGTAAATGATCCAAACATATAATGCAGTGATTGAGAGATGAAGAAATAAAGGCTCCTCAGAAGATGTGAGATGTTCTGGAGGCTTGTGAAGATCATTCCTCCGCTGAGGAACAGTGAAAGTAAAGCTTCTGGAAACAGACGCTCCTCAAAAGATCCTGATGCTCAGATTTGAGACTCCATGATTGATGGAGAATCAAGTAAAGCTGAGATGGCTTCAGTCCAGTAAGAAGTTCATCTGGAGATATTACTGCAGTTATTCTGACCTTTACTTGATCAAAATCACTCAAGATCTGACACCAGAAGCAGCAGCTGAAGCTGATTACACTAAAAGAGCTCTGACCGGATAAAAACCTCTAAACTATCAATCAGACGACGGAAGGCATGGAGTTTTTGTGTGCATTTTGTTTTTCAGCAAAGTTTTGATCATGTTGAGCATTTAGAGACCTTACAAATCTGTGCATCACATATGATACTGTATAGTGTTAAATTACTAGCTTTTCAAGGAGAAAGTGCCACTGATTGAAGACAGAGAGAGAAATACAATGTCTATCACTGCATTTCGCGATCAAATCTTTAGTGTACTACAGTAGTGTTTGTGCAAAACAAACATTCGCATTTTTCTTTTTGTTGAATACATACATGAATATAAACATGCACCGAACAGACAGAATCAGGACGAAGGGTCATTCAATTACCTTGATACAGATTCCACATCCAATGCAGAGAGACTCTGAAATCCAGACGATTTTACTCTGAGGTGTGACCTCGATACACAGCTTACCTGAGAACACACATGAATGACACACAAAACCTGCACCGAAACTGAAATCAGGCAAATTAAGAGTACGACCCTTACCCATGCGCACCACCGGACAGCTCTTCTTGCACTCCTGACGACATTTCTTGGGCTTGCACTTGTCGTGGTTCACGATGGCAATTCTGGTGTTCTTGTCGGCCATTTGGCTGGTTTGATGTCGCACAGCGGCGACGCAGATCTACAGGAACAGAGGTCTAGACCTCACTAGAATCAGAGGGAGATAAGAATAAGGGGCCATTCACATATGAGCAACTCATCACTGCGTTCCAGGGATTTCCTGATATTTATGACTTGTCAATGCCCTTATTATTTTGACTCAAATAAGAGCAATGCATTGAGACGCATAGGCTTGGAATAACTGGTAAACATGATACTGTTTCATTCACTGACATTTAATTTCATTCACTGACAATTGCTTGCAAACATGTAGCCTAATGTTACATGTAGCTGTCCTCTGAACATTAATCTTTATGTTTATTCAGAGGATGAGGGCAGATCTTAAGTCATGATTTATTTTTCTGCTGAAATAAACTTTATTTTATTCTCACTTTTAGTCAAAGTGAGGGCCTCATTACCTTGACCCTACTTCCTGTAGAGCCAGAGCCCCTGGCATCGACCAGCAGCAGCCGCCAGCCAGCAAACATCCAGCCTACACCTGTCAGTGTCTCCCCGGTCTCTAGATGACCCTCGAGGGGAAAGAGGAGGAGAAGTACAGAGCCAGACCTCTCTGAATTCCAGAAGAGCATTCTAAGTAACCGGAGTGAACCTCAAGACTATGATGAACTCTATTTCATGAGTCTCGTTGGAACATATCCTTATTAATTGTGTGTCATGTTTTGTGTCATATCCTTAACATTCCATTAGGTGTATTATTAATATAATAAATCAAGCAATAAATGATGGCGAATTGAAGTGATACTTAATAAAACCACCAATAGGTGGCGGCAAGTCACTGTCTTAATGAGCCAGGCGTCTCGTCATTCATTCATTCATTCATTCATTCATTCATTCAGTAATGAAGCAAAATGCTGCAGGCCTAGTTATGAATGGGTTATTTAATCACTGACTCAGATTCGTTCACTAATGAAACACCACTGTATGTTGCTTGGAGATGCACACCAGATTATTATTTCGTTGCAAAATAGAACAAACATGACAATGTTCTGTTTAAAATGTACTGTAGGCTACATTTAAAATGTAGAATGTTCACTTAATATTACCTTTTTTTTGTTGAACTGTTGTTAAAATGAATGGCACATTTGCCATCGTTTGGATATTCAGGGAAATTTGCATTCTTGCTCGTTATCTTTATAAACATGAAAACAATAACACGCACAGTGTGTAACAGTATCGAAGAGAGTTTAATTCGATCTCAGTCCGTGTTAATATTTGTTCTTCATGCTATTAAGTAAAGATCTGCTTCAAAGATATGATGAACAGTAACAGGATTCGCTAAAGCTGCACGTTCAGCGGGCATCCTATCTCATGCATGCTGCTTGTGTGGATGCAGTCAGTTTTGACCACAAAAGATGAGGTAAGCTGATTGGATATCATGTATTTGACCGATAATGGCCCTCCCATTTTTCTGTTTTTACATTAGAATTGGCATTTTGCTTGTCAGGAATACATGTTCGGTTTTAATGTCACTTTAAGTTGGGGTAGAATTAAATAAATGCCAAAACTCAGAATTTTGTTCACGTACCCCCCACCGTCATCTCACGATCCCCCAAGTCTAGCTCATACCCGTAGTCTAATTATTACTGTGATATATATATATTTTTTTAAGTGTATTTTTATAATGTTGACTAATACGTGTTAATGTTTTTAAAACAA
Organism: Cyprinus carpio; assembly: GCF_018340385.1. Lineage (NCBI taxonomy): Eukaryota > Metazoa > Chordata > Actinopteri > Cypriniformes > Cyprinidae > Cyprinus > Cyprinus carpio. Next base: position 23,952,936 of record NC_056573.1, on the reverse strand, counting down.
CTGGACCGATCAATAAATTATAATTCGAAAATAAGGCAATGAGGCAAGTTGTATTCAAATGTTGTTTATTAAGTAGTGTATTAAAGATTAGTTTATTATTTGGTTATTCATATAATGTAACGTCAAATAATGCTCTCCTGCCATGGCACTGCACCCTCAGTAGATGATAGCGGTGATAGCTTCTCGAGAGGAGTTGTTGCTGCTCATCCTGTGGAGGTTTCCCATTGCCCTCGCACTGGAGTCAGGCTCTGATGACGGTGCTTTTGGATGGTCCTCTGCCTGATCTACCCTCAGAAGGCTGTGGAGGATGCAGGTGGCCTTTCTCTGGCTTTCTCTGCCATTTCTGAGGTCACTCCTAGCACTCTTCTGTACCGAGCATCAACCACAGCAAGGAGAACAATTGAGAAGGAGCCTTTGTAGTTAAAGTAAAGGGAACCGCTGGAGGCAGGGGCCTGGATCACTATGTGCTTGCCATCTAATGCCCAACACAGTTAAATCTGCTTGAAATCGGCTGTGGTTTCTCTCCAGCATTCCCTGTTGGATGGTGGTGTTTGTTTTTTATTCTTTGATGTGGATGTGTGGTTTGGCTTAAATCTTTTATTTTGTGTTGAACTGTAGTTGTAGTGGCCGATGAGATAAGGGGATGCGATGGTCTTAAACGAATCCCCAGTCGCAAGATACCTGTAACAAATGCACATTTATATATTTAGTGTGTGTAAAGTTTGCATAAAAGACCGCTATTATTAAATTATTTATATGTAAAGTCATTATTTATTGTATATTTATATTTTTAGTGTATGAGCTATTTTATTATTTTTTTTATATTTCTGTACTAGTTACAAGTACATTGTTTATAAATATTTATTTATTTATTATGTGTTCGGTTATAACCGTCTAATTACCTCAATGCAGAGATGTTGCGCAGGAGAGATGGTTTCAGGGCAGAAGCTCTGTTTGCTGATGCTTGGACCAACTTTTCTTAAAATATAATCAAACTGGTCCTCTTCCATTGTGAATTAGGGTTTGAACCTTCCATTGTCCAGACGGAGCTCCTGTATCAGCTGCTGAAATCCCCAGCTGTTTTTTGTGTGTTTTTGAAGAACGGAGTGGATTGGAGAACTGAGTGGTGTTCGTTCTTTTCTTCGTGTTATTCTTTTCTTCGTAAGTGAGTCTTGTAGCAGAGTTACAGCAAAGGGTTTCTCGGTGAAGGAAATCCATTGCTGAAATGTCCTTGTTGTACGGAGACTGCGGATGACAGACGCCTCCGGAGCGCAATCGACCGAGTGCTTTGTTGGAAAGAAGGCGAAGGCGGCAAGTGTTTTTAGGCGCCACATATGAACGGCCCCTAAAACAAGCTAATAATTAGGATTGCATGATATACTCAAATCTAGCAAATGCACAAACTGCAATATGCATATCACAACTGCTTGCACTAACTGAATAATATTAACACGTTTAACAGATTAATAGTTTAAATCAATTAAATGGATTTTAATACATATGAAAAGTCAGAGTTTTAAGTCACGCTGTCCATGATTTACTCCCCAAAAAAACACAAATGTATGAAGGTTATATCATTAAGTTTTTAATTACATTTAAATTTTAAGCATTATTGTATAGCATTAACACATTGCATATTTCTTCAATATCATACAGCCCTACTAATCATGAGAAATAAAGATTAATGATAAAATAACACTTCCCTCAACCTAACAGACTTGCATGAGATAATGACATTATCTACATATAGCAAAATATAAACATTTCAATAAATGCATTTCAGCATTTAAAAATAATTTTACACACTTAACGCATTATTGTATCATATTTTGCATTATTTAACAAGTTATTGTATGTTTTTAATATTATTGAGTTAATGAGTGCATTTCATGCAGTCTCAAAAAGGGTGGACTTTTCCCACTTGAGCCGGTAAGAAACCACCTAGCAACTACTCTGAGCAACCTAGCAACACCCACAACGTCCATTAAGATCGGTTTATCACTCGTTTACAGACATGGACTCGATCAAACGACCAGATATAATGGAAACCAGCTGTTATCTGAACAAGTCTGGAGAGCAAAACCATCTCAAAACCTGGTCTGGTTTCCTGAGACAGCTCATCATCTGTTACAGTCCTGCTGGAGTATCCGGAGTTTAACTGCCTTAATCAAGCGCTCAAGAAATAGTAATATTGCACAAACCTTTAAATGAGATTCGAACCTGCAACCTTTCAGTTGCCAGACCACATTAACAATCAATAAACCACAGATTCAGAAACAACTGGATCAGAGCACTCCCTAATAGACGACACTGTCAGCGAATATTAGCAACTGTTATAAATCATTTCAGAATGAAAGATTTAATCATATCGAACACGTGGAGCCCGTGCGCGCGCACGTCGTGAGTGTGACTCAAACGCGCGCGCCTGTGGGAATAACGATGACGCAAGAATTTACCTCAGAGACTTTCCCATCTAAATTTCACTCCGAAACCAAAACATTATTTCACTCGATCTTTAAAACATCTGTTGGTTATAAAACGCCTCGTTTAGAATGACGTTCGTTTGATTTTAGTGGAAACCCGGGGCATTTAAATGGAAACAGAGAAGGCCTCGCGCGTAAGGCGACGACGATGCGCTTTCTGTCTGTCAGAATACCTCTCAGCGTCTGTTTAAGTGTTATAAAACACCAATAAAACACCGCTCACCTCCCGCCGATGGTAACAGCGCTGTATAACGCGTTAATAAGCGGAGAGTGTCTTCTTTCTGCGTGAAGAGACGAACAGCGCGTGCTGCTCCGGCGCGCACCGGTAGGCAAAGATGGCGCCAGAACGCGTGACGCAAAAGGCACGCGACGCGTTCGAAAAGCATGACGTGTTCAGAGCGCGCCAATGCCGGGCAAATGCGACCAGCGTTTGGGTGTTCACCGTCATATTTTACCCTTTTTGAGAAAATGATGCTACATTTCTGTTAGTTGTGGAAACAGAAGTAAGAAGACACTGTCGCGCGAGTGCAGGTTTTGTTTTGCTATAAAGATAAATGGTAAGGTTAGCTGTTTTTGATTAAACTACCTTCTGCTATTGTAAAGTTAAATCTTCTAGTCCTTTTTACATTTTAAAACGTGTTTATTAAGTGGTAAGATATATGTGTCGTGCCAGTGTGATATATGTGTATCAGTACGCCATACAGTTTAATTTTGTAGTGTTTTGAATATCATTTTGAATATTTTAGTGTTTTGCTTTCATGTTTTTTTCCAAGTGAAAATTCCACATAGGTGTAAAATGTGTCTGTAAACCAGGTGCATCATTTCAGTGTCTGTTATACTGTCTGCGGGTGTTGTTTAATCCCATCCCTTCTTCATTTTCACTCCTCAGTAACCATGGCGACGGCCACCAAGACCCCCCCGGGTGCGGATCCCAAGCAGCTGGAGCGCACAGGTACGGTCCGAGAGATCGGATCTCAAGCCGTGTGGTCGCTGTCCTCGTGCAAGCCAGGTGTGTGTGTGTGTTTGATGACTGCACACCCGATTAATGCATCTGTAGTCTTCCTCTGTTTATTCATTCATTCATTCTGTTTCTGTGTGGGGTTTGGAGTCGACCAGCTGAGGGACGATAATCTGGAGACGTACTGGCAGTCCGATGGCTCTCAGCCACATCTAGTGAACATTCAGTTCAGGTAGAGACGCCGTTAACCGACTGACCCAAAGCACTAATACAGTCATATACTGGTCAGGGGTCAATTGATCTGACAGCATTCAGACATTTTCATAATGTTACAAAATATATATAGTATATTAATTCATATATCTATACATGTGTGACCCTGGAGCACAAAAGCAGTCTTAAGTCTCTGGGGTATATTTGTAGCAATAGGCAACAATACATTGTATGGGTCAGAATTATAGATTTTTCTTTTATGCCAAAAATCATTAGGATATTAAGTAAAGATCTACTATGTACTATGTTCTATGAAGATATTTTGTAAATTTGCTACTGTAAATATAGCAAAACTCTATTTTTGATTAGTAGTATGCCTTGCTTAGAATTTCAATGGACAACTTTAAAGGCGATTTTCTCAATATTTTGTTTGTTTTGCACCCTCAGATTCCAGATTTTCAAATAGTTGTATCTCGGCCAAATACTGTCCTCCTAACAAACCATACATTAATGGAAAGATTATTTATTCAGCTTTCAGATGATGTATAAATCTCAATTTCTGAAATTGACCCTTATGATTGGTTTTGTGGTCCAGGGTCACATTTTATTTATATTATTGTAGTAGATGCATTTTTTATGTTTTTGAAAGAAGTCTCTCGTGCTCACCAAGGCTGCATTTATTTGATTAAAAATACAGAAAAATGCTTTAAAATTGCAAAATATTATTACTATTTAAAATAACTGTTTTCTATGTGAATCTCTGTTAAACAGTAATTTATTTCTGTGATGTGCAGCTGTATTTTCAGCATCATTACTCCAGTCTTCAGTGTCACATGATCTTCAGAAATCATTCTAATATGAAACATTTCTAATAATTATTATGTATTTTTTTATAATTTTCTTATGTTTGAATCTTAATTTTGGTTTTTTGGTACTTGGTAATGGTTTTTATTAACTTAATTTAAATTTAAAGTCATAGAAAAGTGGAAAATTATTATAAGTTCAAGGAAAAATCACGTAGGTTTATTTTTTTTGAATATATTTATAGTATTTGTAGAACACTAAAATATTTAACTGATTAAATTATTTAGTTTCTGTGTCTGAAATATATTTTTTTAAATCCTTATTCAGTAATAAATTAACTCTAAAGGCCATGAAAATGCACTGATTAATGGATATATATTTTTGAGTACTTTACTAAAGTACGTGGTTGAACACAGGTTGTTTTCATGTACCTCTCACTGATTATTAGTAGACTTGGTTATAACCATATAATAATATAATGTAATAATAACCATATAATAAGCATATCACCAGCACCTGACAAACTAAAACTAGCACTTAACTATTTTATTCTATTCTGATCTATTCTATAAAAAACCCTTGCTATGTGTACTGTGCTAGACTAACTGAGACTAACAGCACTATTTTACTGTTGCTCTATCGTTGGTCTGATTGCTTTTATTGTTCTCCTCATGTGTAAGTCGCTTTGGATAAAAGCATCTGCTAAATGACTAAATGTAAATGTATTTGAATCAGAGAATGTTTCCTCTCTGTCGTGTCCTGTTAGGAGGAAAACAACGGTGAAAATGCTGTGTATTTATGCCGATTATAAATCTGATGAGAGCTACACTCCCAGCAAGATCTCGGTCAGAGTGGGAAACAACTTCCACAACCTGCAGGAGATCCGGGTAAGAGACACAGATCACAGTCAGAACCTATGAACTCAAATACTGATTGTGATTGGTCGTTTGTGACATTCCATGGTCCATTATTTATTTTATATATATATATATATTTTTTTTTTTTTTTTTTTTTAAATAAAATATTTTGTATATATTTTAATATCTAAGAACCATAAAATATATATTAAAATAAAATAAAACATTAACTGAAATAAATAAAAAATATATTCAAACGTAAACTTTTCTCGTTTAATTGTATTTAAATTGTCCTAAAATTATAGTTGAAATAAAATTATTAAAATTATAGACATTTAAAAAAAACAAAACTTATAGAAACTGAAATTAGCACATATCAACAAATAGTTAAAAATTTTACTTTCTTATTCTATTGTGTGTGTGTGTGTGTGTGTGTGTGTGGTGTAATATATATATATATATATATATATATATATATATATATATATATTAATTCATATATCTATATATGATATATTATTAACTTAATTAAAATTTAAAGTCCTAGAAAAGTGGAAAACTATTAAAAGTTTGAGGAAAAATCATGGTTTATTTTTTGAATATATTTATAGTTTTTATAGTACACTTATATATTTAACTGATTAAATTGTTTAGTTTGTGTTTATGAAATATATTTTTAAAATGTTGTTGCTAACATTCCATGTCCATTTATTGATTTATTTGTTAAGAAATCTTAAAATAAGCAGAATAATATGCCTTTTCACAAAATAAATCCTTTCATTGTGACTTAAGCATTGTTTGTGTGTCTGTGTCTGTGTCTGTGTGTGTCTGTGTCTGTGTCTGTGTGTGTGTCTGTCTGTGTGTGTGTGTGTGTGTGTGTGTGTGTGTGTGTGTGTTTCTGTGTCTGTGTGTGTGTGTGTGTGTGTCTGTCTGTGTGTGTGTGTGTGTGTTGTGTGTGGTGTGTGTCTGTGTGTGTGTGTCTGTGTCTGTGTGTGTGTGTGTGTCTGTGTCTGTGTGTGTGTGTGTGTGTCTGTCTGTGTGTGTGAGTGTCTGTCTGTGTGTGTGTGTGTGTATATATTATATATATATATAATGTGTGTGACTGTTGTGTGTGTGTGTGTGTGTGTGTGTGTGTGTGTGTGTGTGTCTGTGTCTGTGTGTGTCTGTGTGTGTCTGTCTGTGTCTGTGTGTGTCTGTGTGTGTGTCTGTCTGTGTGTATATGTTGTCTGTGTGTGTTGGCTTGATTCGGACTGATGAAGTTTCTGCAGGTTGATGGCTTGATGTGTGTGTGTGTGTATATGTGTGTGTGTGTGTGTGTGTGTGTGTGTGTGTGTGTGTGTGTGTGTGTGTGTGTGTGTGTGTGTGTGTGTGTCAGCAGCAGTTGGAGATGGTGGAGCCGAGTGGTTGGATTCACATCCCTCTGTTGGATCTGGTGAACAATCCCATCAGGACCTTCATGATCCAGATCGCCGTGTTGGCCAACCACCAGAACGGACGGGACACGCACATGCGGCAGATCAAAGTCTACACACCTGTGGAGGAGAGCTCCATCGGCAAATTCCCACGATGCACCACTGTAGACTTCATGATGTACCGCACCATCAGATGACCCGAGCTTTTATTTTTGCCTCCTTCTCGTTAAAGACTGTTCTAGAATTAAATGGTTTCGGATGTTTTTAAATGTGTTTTTGTAAAAAGAACAGTTCAAAGTTCAGTTTATGTAAATGCAAATCTGCAGGAAATAAATGTTTTTTTTTTTAAACGAAGAAATCGTTTATCTCTTGATGCTGTATTACAGCAGGATGGATCGGTTTAGCTTACTTTATTCAATTGTTATGGCAAATCGCTCAATTGCATGCTCTTCTACACAACTTTGCGGAAACATGGACAGGTTGCTACAAGGAGCCCTTTTGAGGAATAACAAGTTTGTGAGCATAATGCCATACAGACATAAATATTTTTATTTAAACATCCAAACATATTCAACCAGGTAAGAATTAGAGATCTGCTTTTATTATCATTATTATAACATTTAGGTTAAAAATGTAGGATTTATAATGTACAATATGTCAAGTCTTGCATTTAGCGCTTGTAGTTCACATTTAAACATTCAAAAGTTTAGTTTGACAATTATTAGCATGTAAATATCAACATGCATATTTAGATGATCCGTCAGGTAAGAACATCCATCTGCATTTATTATCCTTATTAACTGAATAACATTTTTGGGGTTCAAAGTGTAAGATTTATAATGTTAAGATGTAGTACTTGTAGTTCACATTTAAACATTCAAGCTAATCTATTAGGTTAGGCATAGAGATGTAGTTTTATTATCGTTATTAATAAAATAATACTTTGGGTTAAAAGTGTAGAATTTATAACTAGACGTAGGGCTGGGTTTTGACAAATTTCATGATTTGATTCTATGATGCTCAGTTATGATGCTTAATATGGCACTTCTTGCATTCAGAACATTCAAATATGCATTCAGAAGTTCAGTTTGAGACCTTTAGTAGTGCATAAATATCGACAAGCATATAAAGACTGTATTAGGTAAGGAATAAAGATCTCCTTTTATTATGATTAGTAATTGAATACCATTGTTGGGTTCAAAGTGTAGGAGTTATAATGTAAGATGTACTACTTGTAGTTCACATGTAAACATTCAAACAGTTCAAGCCGGTAAGAAATGGATATCTAGTCTTACTATCGTTATTAATGGAATAACACTTTTGGGTTAAAAGTCAAGGATTTATAATGTAAGATGTAGTACTTGTAGCTCACATTTTAACATTCAAAAATGCATGAAAAAGTGTAGTTTGAGACACTTATTAGCATGTAAATATTGGCAAGTATAATATATAAGCATATTTAGACAAGTTATCAGATTGGAAATAGTGATCTGCTTTCATTATCATTATTAACATAATGAATAACGATGACGAATAATATGTTTGACTAAAAGTGTAGGATTTATAATGCACTTCTTGTATTTAGTACTTGTAGTTCACATTTAAACATCCAGACATGCATTCTAAAGTTTAGTTAGACAAGCACAAAATTCAGCTTTGTTTGAGATTTGTATCTTCAATCTGTTTGTTGTACACATGCTGTGTCATTTTTTAATTATCTACAACTTTGCTGCATTTTATTTTATTTTTTATTTTTTTTTGCATTGTTTCATTGCCTTTAGTTGTCACCAGTTGTTGTTTTTTTTTTTTTTTTTTTTTTAGTTGGGCTTTACTTGTCAGTCAGCCAGTCTTTTGAGTAATTGCAAACTTCATATTCAAACTTGGATACAATATCTACAATATTTCTGTGTATAAATCTCTGACAGAGACCCCTCCCTATCAGCCAATCACTGTGTGCATAGTTAATAAGCATTCTGACATCATCGAGGTTAACCCCGCCCCCTTACTCTTAGCTTAAGATGTCATTCTATTCCTTAGTACAAGTTTGTGTCCGCAGATTTGTGAATCGATTTTAACTCTTAGATTAAAACTTTTACTGCTATTTAAGGGACCTCTTTGTGGTAAGATAAAATGTTTTGTGAATACGGCCCTGATCAGTACACAGTTGTCCACCAGGGGTTGCTATTTATCAAGATTAATGTTCACTACTACAGGTTAAAAAAAAAAAAAAAAAAAAGCTAGTAGCCTTTTTGGATCTCAGCATGCATTTCACTGATTTGAGCTTTTGCAAAATAATCCATGTAAATGAAACACAGGTCAAATCTTGTGACAAGTGTCTTGTTTCTTTGTATCAGTGATGTAATTATAAATCTGATCATGCTCGTTATGCAACTATATTGGCACCCCAACATTTAAAAAATATAGAAACAAACTACAGCCTGTTTGTTGCAGACCCCATGTAAACATGCATTCAAAAATTCAGTTTGAGACACATGCTAGCACATAAATTAAACAAAAGACTGTTTTTCAGGTAAGGAATAGAGATCTGTTGTTATTATCATTATTAATGGAATAACAAATTTGGCTCAGAGGTATAGTATTTATAATCTAATATGATGTCACTCCTCGCATTTCGTGCTTGTAGTTCCATTTGAACTTCCTCTGAATGATTAGAAAGGTGCATGTTTGCATGTGTGTGTCTGTGCTGCTGGCATCCTGTTCAGGCCTCGCTGTGGTTTGCGTGATTCAAAGGCGATGATGACGAAGTGTCAGAGAACAGAAAACTCAGTTTAGGTGGAGCTGGACTGTTACTGTCAACCAAACTAGACCGGACTGAAAGATGCGCACTTACTGTGTACTTCCACACTTTTTTGGTGAGCTACTTTACATTCTTGTACCAGATGTTTTATTTTTGTTTTGGTTTTGTTTGTTTTGTTTTTTTTGTTTTTTTTTTTTGAGTAGCTTATGAGCAAGGCTTGTGTGAAATAATATTAAACATCCATTTATCCTGTCTGAAAATTCAAATCTGGAAAAACAAACAAAAAACAGCGTCTGTTAAAACTTTAAATCTGTTAAATAGAAAAATACAATAACATTTGTTTTTGTTTGTTGTATTTATTGGCTTTGTGCATTCAAAAATTGAAAAATATCTTCCTGTCCATACTGTGACTGTCTTTACCCAAAAACTGAGATCTCTTTAATATCAATTGTTTGCCCTTGATAGCAATGAGATTAAATAAAGAGCAAATGCTGCTCGTGTGTTTCTCACATCTCTTCTAGATCTCGACAACGTGCTCACATTTGAAATCTGGAGGCAGATATTTGAGATATGAATTCAGTATGAACGATTTCTCATCAAATTTGATCGAATGATATTCACATTCATTTTAAAGCTCTAAAATCTTATTTGTCTATCATTTGTATCTGTTTTTATTTTTCCTAATGATTGTTGAAATGTCATAAATGCTGAATTTAATACACATATAGGCACACTTTATTTTAAGTTCCAGTTCTCACTATTAACTATGACTTCTGCCTCAATAAACTCCAAATTGGCTGCTTATTAATATTTAAAGGGTAGTTGTTAAGTTGAGGTATTGAGTAGGTTTATATGCTTATGCAGAATAAGGCATTAATATGTTCTCTATAAGTAGAGACAATATGCTAGTAACATGCATGCATGCTGTTTCTTTTGTAATTAATGCTTTGTTCTGTTTTATTATATTTTCAGCTGCTCTTCTCTTGTGTGATTATGGGATGTTCTCCACACCATCACCATCTCCTTCAGGGATCCCCACTAATGCAATATCAACGATATCCGACTCTAACACTACTGTGACGACAGCTAAATCCGTAACAGCCGGGAATGGCTCGAGCACGTTAGAATCTGGCTTAGGGAAAAATCTGCCAAATGATTTAAATGGTACGACTGAGAGCAGCAGAGACCATTCTGTCACTGAATCTCAAAGGGTTAATGGAAGCACCAGCAGAGCGATCGCTTCAACAGCAAGTCCAGAGAGCACCACACACAACGTGAAGCACCATACTACTCAAGAAAAAAAAGGTTGGAGGATTTCTAATGATCTTTTGGGTGGTTCTGGGCAATGGAGGCTGTTGTCTCTTTACTATAGTATTTTAAGACTTTCGATAGTGGTTCTAGATAGTGGTTTGAAGGGCTCATTTTGTCAGAATTCAAATTTTTCAATTATAGTTTACATGCATTACATGCAATACTTCCCAAGAATGAAAGGTCCCTTTATTGAAGTTTCAAAAATGACTCGATCTCAGCTTTCTGATATTAAACTAAAAAACACACATTTATGCTACTGGTCCAAAGTTTAGAATAATTAAGATTTTTTTTTTTAAAGAAGTCTCTTCGACTCACCAAGGCTTCATTTATTTGATCAAAAATACAGGGAAAAAACAGTAAAATTGTGAAATATTATTACTATTTAAAGTAACTCTTTTCTATGTGAATATATTGTAAAATGTAATTTATTTCTGTGATGTGCAGCTGTATTTTCAGCATCATTACTCCAGTCTTCAGTGTCACATGATCTTCAGAAATCATTCTAATATGCTGATTTGCTGCTCAGGAAACATTTCTGATTATTATCAGTGTTGAAAACAGTTGTACTGCACAATATGTTTGTGGAAAAAGTGATGCATTTTATTTTTCAGGATTCTTTTTTTTTTCCACTTTTGATCGATTTAATGTGTCCTTGCTAAATAAAAGTATTAATTTCTTGATGCTGAATTAACACTGGAGTAATGATGCTGAAAATTCAGCTTTGATCACAGCAATAAGTCACTTTTTAACATAGATTCACATAGAAAACTGTAATAGTATTTCACAGCATTACAGTTTTTTAATCTTTGACAAAATAAATGCAGCCTAGATGTGCAGAAGAAACATATTCCATACTTTTAATCCAGTATGTACTAAACAAAAAAAACACTATAAATAATAAACAATGGATACTTTTAAATGCATACTGTAGTAACTAAAACACAAGCTGTTTCTGGCCAGTTGAGAAAATGGCGATCTGTGTGAATGGCAGCTCTGAGATCTGAGCGGTTAACGTGTGAGTGGGTGCAAGATTCGCTCTGCTTTCTGAATGCAGAATTACCACAGCAGCCAAATCTCTCTCTCTGTTCTATTTTAATGCACTTTGTGTGTAACAGCAGCATGTTTGTAGACTCACACCAATTCTTCATAATTGCATGCTCTCAAAAGCAGATGTTTATTATTATTATTGTTTCTCAGTGTATCTGAATTCATTCTTGTGGGGTGTGATTGTTGTAATGTGGTCTTTGCTCAGTTTCAGATTCAACAACGGTTACAGGAGGTGAGCTCGACTCTCTGCACGACACAGCATCTGCTTTGTGGAAGATGAGAAATATGCTTTCTTCCTGCCTCACCAGGCTTCATTTTTTTTTTTGATCAAAAGCACAGTAAAAACAAAAGCATTTATTTGAAGTAGAAATCTTTTGTAACAGTATCTGTCACTTTTGATCAATTTAAGGCATTCTTGCTAAATAAAAGTATTAATTTCTTAAGAATAAAATGATTATCCCAAACTTTTGAATGCATCACAGCTGTTTTAACATATTAAGTGTTGTAATGTGATCGTTGCTCTGTTTCAGGATTGAATACAGGAGGTGAGCTCGACTCTCTGCACAACACAGCATCTGCTTTGCCTTAACAGGCTTCATTTATTTGATCAAAAACCAGTGGTGGACAGTAACAGAGTAGCTTTACTTCGTTACTGTACTTAAGTACATTTTTCAAGTATCTGTACTTTACTGGAGTAGTTTTATTTTGAGTAACTTTTACTTTTACTTCACTACATTCCAAAGCATAAGATCGTACTTTTTACTTCACTTCATTTCATAAAACTTATCGTTACTCCTTATAATATATCATGTGCTCCGCCTCCGACACGCAGAAGCGGTGTCTGATTAATGAACGAACTGATTCTTTTCAATGAACCTTTTAAATCGGTTCGCAAATCGCACCAAACGATTCATTCACGAATTATAATGATCCGATTGCAGCTGTTCTCGAGTCGACAACTCACTGATTCAAATGAACCGTTTAGTGCGAGTCTCCAGTGAACTGAATTCACACATAAGAACCAGAGATCTTATGAGCGCGCGCGTCTGATGCTCCTAAATGTAAGTTATTAATGTCGAAATTTAGGAGTAATTATTGTAACTGAAAATCATATTTAGGTCAAAACTGTCAGTTGTTTGTGAACTAAATCTTCTGTAAAGTGTGATCTGTTTAAACCCACTGAAATGCTTGAATGCAGACACATCAACATCAGTGTCTCTATGTTTTAGGTATTAATATTTTAAGCATTGAAATTAAGCATTATTATATAACATGATTAATTAAGGTTCAAATTCCCCGTAACATTAACAGTTTTACACTTTAAGCCCTATGTGACGTCTGTTTTTATATTGTTTATCAACAGTATACATGTTTATATTGTTTGGATTAACTAGCCGAGTAGACAGATATGAATGTTTATTCATAACCATACTGAAAATAAGTAAATATTGTTAGCTGATGCTAACTGTCTAGCTAAAAAGCTTGCTGGTGTTAAGTTGAAGTAATTTTTAGATATAAACTCCAAATATGTTCATTCAACCACCTAGATAGATTACATCTGAGGGGAAACTTCAGGCCTTATCCTCATGTCATATATAACTGTGATGTTCTGTGAAACAACAAACTTTAAAACACTTTTTTTCTCAGGTACATCACAGTGTAAGCTTAACAGTGAACATTAATACATCACTCTCGTCAGCGTAGTCCATATCAACAACAAAAATATATCTTGAATCCATATAGTGGTTATTTTGGGAAAATCCCAGGTATTTTGAGCAGTAGGATTATAAAAAAAATATGTGCTAATATAAAACGAAATTAAGTAGCCTATATAAAATTGCTAAATAAATATATCTATCAGTACTTTTTTACTCAAGTACATAAAAAATCAAGTAAAATTGAAAAACGAGTACTTTTACTGGAGTAATATTTTATTGTACGTATCTGTACTTTTACTCAAGTACTTGACTTCGTCCACCACTGTCACAAATACATTAAAAACAACAGCATTTATTTGAAATATAATAGTTTCTGTAACATTATAAATGTCTATACTGTCAGTTTTGATCAATTTAATGCATTCTTGACTAAGAAGTATTAATTTCTTAATAAAATACTAAATACTTATTATCCAAAACTTGGTCATGTATCACAGTTTCCACAAAATATTAAGCTGTTTTAACATATTAAGCTGCTGTAATTGCTCTGTTTCAGATAAAACATCAATAACAGGAGGTGAGCTTGACTCTCTGCACAACACAGCATCTGCTTTGTGGAAGATGAGAAATATGCTTTCTTCCTGCCTTACCAGCCTTCATTTATTTGATCAAAAACAACAGCATTTATTTGAAATGAAATAGTTTCTGTAGTGTTATAAATTTCTTTACTGTCACCTTTGATCGAATGACTTTTGATGATTTCAATGACTTTACTGTCACTTAATCAACCTATTAATTAATTATAAACTGAGAACCACAACAACAGATCTCTGTGTGTTTTTGACAGGTGTCATCATTTTGATCATCATCCTGCTCCTGATTTTTTCTCTGCTTGGCATTTTGTACTATCTGAGAAAGAAAGCAAGGGTAAGATTTGATTCATTATTTCGTTTTGTTCATTTTGGATCTGTCACAAACCCTAGTGAGCTCTTTGCCATGCTGTCTTCTGGCTAGACGACTCTCTTTTAGTTAAATCTCATGAGAATGAACTTCTTGCATTGGAAAGGAAATTAAGTAAATTTCCTTCATTTAAATAATTTTTATTAATATTGAATTGTTTAAATCACTTACATCAAAGAGGGTCACACCGACATTTACTGGCATTTTAAATTCTTACCATTGCATTGTATTCAATACAAATAAAATGTAAAAAATAGTTTATTTTAATATTATTTATTATTATTTTTATAATTTATTCACTAATCTACTTCAATTAAATAGGGTTACACTATAATTTCTTGTTGTTTTGAAATTCTATTTTTATAAATTAAAAATTTTGATCAATTTAAATTTAATAGAAAATGTAACTAATTTTAATTTATCAATTTTTTTTTTCATTTATTTACCCACCTACATTTCACATGCTTTAAATAGTCTTTAATATTATTTATTATTATTTTTATAATTGATTAAATAATCCACTTCCATTAAATAGGGTCACACTATAATTTCTTGCTTTGAAATTCTATTTTTATAAAATATAAATGTTAATAGATAAATTTAAATTTAACTAATAGAAAATGTAACTAATTTTAATTTATCTATTTTTGATAAATTTAAATTTAACTAATAGAAATTTTTTTTAATTTTTATTTATCTTTTTGTATTATTTATTATTATTATTATTATTACTGAATTGCTTAAATCACTTACATCAAAGAGAATCACATGTTCATTTCTTGCAGCTTTAAATTTGTAAATTTTTTATTGTATCCTGTATCGTACTTTATAAAATAAACAATTTAAATAAATTATTGAATTAAATAACATTCAACATACTTGCATATATATTTTCATATATTTTGCATACATTCTCACACACTTAGTCTAATCTGATCTACTGTATTCTAATTGCATAATTCTTGCATTGTGATTGTAGAGTTACTCATTTGATCTGACTCACGTCGACGTAGCTGCCAATGATTACACTGACACCCCGCTCAGGAGCGACCAACAAGGCATAAGCTATGAACAAACTAACAAAGGCAAGTGTGAATGCAAAATTAGTTACGCACCTGGATATGAACTTTCTTGATTTAACCGTGTGCAGTCTGATCAGAAACCTGCAAGTCTACCTGTAAGTTTGCTTAAACTCTCTTTATGTCTTTCTGCTCAGATCTGCCTGTGTGTTCAGACTATGTACAAGAGGACAAGACTACAGAGGAGAAGACTAATCCCATCGCAAATGGGTCTTGTGGAGAGAAAACTGAACAAGCACCCACCAATGACAACGGTAAAGCATTTTCCAAACAGCATGCATTTTTACATTGTTTTGGCAGTATTGCATCTGTTATTTCAAGCAAGCTCTCAAACAGGCTCATAATTTAAAGTCTTCTCTTGATGGTTGCTTTTTTCCAATCTGTAATATCTTCACTGAGAGGGAAATGAATGAGTTGTAAAAGCTCACTTTGTTATATTCAGTAGTGATGATAATCTTCCCGTCTGTTATCTTAAAGATTATCAGAATGTTCCAGAAGAGAACAGTTTCTCTTCAAACTCGAGCTTGAGTACACCCATGAAGAACGAGGATTTTAACCTGTACCTAAATCTGCTTGGAGGTGATTTAAACGATTTGACCGAAGCTGAAGCCACCGATACGACGCAAAATGAAAACAACAATAATGTCAGTAATGCTGGTCAGTATAACCAAAAGAAAGTAATTGACCAGCGTGCCTCTAGAATGATTTTTGGTCGATTTTATGATTAAAAAAATTACAAAAATTAGGTCTTTGCAATGGGTAATGTTGTAAGTTTACATTGTCACTATGTTTTTATGTTTTACAGAGCAGGGAGCAGCAGAAGAGATCTTCACTGAAATCAGTCTAGATGAGCCAAACTAGCATGCATAGTGTGTGTTTCCAGTGCAGCGGTCAAGATCTCGGGTGTCCGGTACCTAGATCCAAACTATAGACTATATGAGTGCAAAAGCATCCTTCTGCCATTCTCACTTTAAGTTCTGTTTCATCTACTGCTAAAGGAGATTGTATACTGTACATAAAAAAAGAACATTGAATCATTGGTTGAAGTTTATGTAAAAATTTTAATGCTTTATAAAATAATTTGTGGCTATAATAAACATTCGCTGTGTAATGCAATGCACTTGTGTGTGTTTGACTGACGCCTGAAGCTTCTTCATTAACATTCATTTGAGAGTTTCACTATATAATTTGTTCAGCTGAAGGTGATGGGCACAATGGGGAAAGACACAGAGAAAGAGCTTAAATACTCCTGGTCTTCCTCAGTTTAGAGGGAAAATGGCCTATCACCAGAAGATGTATCTTCACTGGCCAAGTAGTGCTTAATTTGCTTTATACAGTATTACCCAATCACGTTGTACATAGTTGTGGCATCGAACATAAAGACTGCTGTTATCCTCAACCAGCCCCTAAATGAACCAGCTACAGTAATCATATAACCAGTGTTGGGGGTAATGCATTGCGAGTATAGCAAGCTATTAAAATTAACTTTAAAAATGACATTTTCTTGTGATTGAGAAGAAAGTGTTGAACTTCCTTGCCTTATGTCTTATTCTTCATGCAATCCAGAAACAAAAACAAGAATTATTCAACAATTCTTCTACTATGGCGAGTACCACGACACATGCATGTGCATTATTCGGCTCGTAAACAAGGCGCAGCGCAAGCATCATGCTATTCTCGATAATGCCGGTGTCCTGACATTTTATCCTACCCCTCAGATTTTCCTACTAGGGTATACTGCGCATTCACACATCAATATTGCGTCCTTTTTCTTGCGCTGAACAACAATATTTAATGTATCTGCATTACTGGAAGGGTAGGTTTAGGGTTGGGGTAGGTGTAGACTTTAATAAAAACACAATCTAATCTAGAAAAAATTATTTATTGTTGGTTTCCTGTAGCCGTATCCCTTCTAGCTACAACCGGGAATATAACACATAATTAATACTGTAGGTGTCGTGGTAGGTGTTGACGTTAATAAACAACTTTACAGTAGCATTTTTCGTTGTCGAATTGTACTACCCACTGTTTTAATGGGAGGTAGCAAAATCTGACAAAATCTGAAATTCATGAAACGTTTTATTCAGATCGTGACTTCGGAGCGCAGATCGCGACTCACTTGATTTAGATACAAATCCCTTAAGAAAATGAACCATGGTAAAGGTGGAATATTTTATGGCCTGTTGTTCACCACTTGTATAACCCCAGTTTAATAAATACCATGGTTAAACTATGGTTAGTGTAGTAAAACCATGTTTAATTTTCGTTCGAGTCCCTGCCTCTTAATCACCGATGCTAGGTGCACTTTTTGGTGATTTCTACCGAGGAGGACCAAGCAGCAACAGGAATCAAACACAGGAAACAAAATGAGACACTGGTGAAGTTTACACACCCGAAAGACAGTTTGAAAGTGTGTCTCATGTCAAGCTTTTTGATACACTCTGTAAAAAGGTGACTTTTATGTTGGCTTGTGTCCTAGTTGGTGATGCCGCCCTGAGAACTGGATTTATTTTTAACTAGTTCTCCTGCACTCACCAGCATGTGTCTTTCATTCATGTGCACCAGAACTTGAAGAACTGTTGTACCTGTGTGTAAATGTCAATGTAATCTGCTGTGGATTCCCCGCTGTGCATGAGGGACATTACAAAGGATGTCTAAATATAGCTGAGGAAACTCCCCTGTCTGAAGCGGCCCACTGAACACATGTTTAAGAGAGCGCTAGAACAGGACAGCTTTTCCTCTGAACAAACTACCGAAAGTGCAGTGATCTTGAATGTTTACATCAAAGAAACAGACAGAGGAAATGACACTTTTCTTCATCAAAACCCATAGTGTGGTCAGAATGGAAAAAGTGTGAGTCTGCGCTCTCTGCTGGAGATAATGAACTGCACTACATAGATAGATAGATAGATAGATAGATAGATAGATAGATAGATAGATAGATAGATAGATAGATAGATAGATAGATAGATAGATGCTGTTCCTTTGAACTTTTTATTCTTCAAAGAATCCTGAAAACAAAATTTATCATGGTTTCCGCAAAAATATTTGGCAGCGCAACTGTTTTCAACATTGATAATAATCAGAAATGTTCCATATTAGAATGATTTCTGAAGATCATGTGACACTGAAGACTGCAGTAATGATGCTGAAAATACAGCTGCACATCACAGGAATAAATGACATTTTACAATATATTCACATAGAAAATGTTTATTTTAATTTGTAATAATATTTCACGATTTTATTGTTTTGACTATATTTTTAAGTAATTAAATAACTCAACTATGCAATTTTTTCGAATGTACTAAAGTTAGTTGTCAACCGATTAATCGCATCCAAAATAAGTTTTTGTGTACATAATATGTGTGTGTGTACTGTGTATATTTATTAGTATAGAAATATACACACACATACATGTATATATTTAAAAAATATTTACATCTATATATATTTATATTAATATAGAATTTATATCACATAAATATACGTATATTTCACATATAAACATAACATATTTTTCTGAAATATATACATGCATGTGTGTGTATTTATACGCATAATAAATATACAAAGTACACACACATATTATGTGTTTTGGATGTGATTATTAATAATTAATATTAATTAATAATATTAATAATTGTTTGACAGCACTACTTAAATGTATTTATTAAAGAAAAGACATGCAAATCACATAAAATACCTTCTTTTATTTTAAACTTAAAATTATTTAATATTATTTTTTCCCTTATTTTCTCCTTTTATTTACTAAAAGCAGATGTTGAAATGTTTGTTCAGTTTTGGTCCACCAATAAACTAATATCTTTACTCGTATGTATTCATGCATTACTTGAATTAATAGCTTTACTTCGCTCTTAATTTCATAAACATATGTAGGAAGTTATATGCAGGTAGGCTAATAAAAAAAATAAACAGTATAATGTAGGTTAATTTTTAATTAATTTAATTAATTTTAATACTTTTCCGTGTACGAATGATCTTTTATTGCTTTACCTAGTTTGCCAAGCCCTGCCTAATAACACAAAAAAAATCACTATAGGCCTGCACGAATAAAAGAACACGACTTTAACACAGTCTTCATATTGTATTTAATGATTTGTAGATTACATTTAATAAATCATGAAAACATGTACAGTTGGTTTGTAAAGCTAGGTGTCATTATACATGTTTGGACTGAGATTTCATTGCGTTTATATGTTTTTTTTTTCCCTCCAGCAGGTATATTGCCTGCCTGTGGTGATTCCAGTGCTTAGAAACAGTGAATCATTTTGCAAAGCAATTGATTCAAAGTTTTGAAAAGCTTTGTTTCTCACACATTACTCTTATATATAAGCAGTTCAATCTTTCTTCTGTAGTAACATCTTAAATATGTCATCTCTACTCTGAATAAAAAAAAGCCCGTAACTGTTGGTTTTCAACACTGAACTAAGACTTCAGCACAGTGTGTGGAGTTTTCTGACAGTCCCTAGTGATTGGCCAATAGCAATGGGACAGTCACAAGCCTCCCGGTTTTCATCCAAAATATCTTCAATTGTGTTCCGAAGACGAATGAAGCTTTTATGGGTTTGGAACGACATGGGGGTAAGTGATTAATGACAAAATCTTCATTTTGGGATGGAGCATCCCTTTAACAACATAAAACCAACCAAATTAAGTTTAAATTTCAATATATAATTGTTTGCATCTCTGAAACAATATGTTGAACACCAAAGTTGTAGCGTTCCTAAAAACAGACTAAACCGAGAGTTTGTTAGCCATTAGTGACTACATGCGGAAATATATTTTTATTTATTTATTTTTATTTGTGTTCACAGCAATATCTGGCAACACTGACAGAACTTAAACTGTTACTGCTGACAGGATACCTACGTTGGCCGAGAAGGGCAAAACAGATTACAATTATGAAGAAAAAATAACAAATTACAAACGCAAATGCAAATCTAAAAAACAAAATAACAATTCAGAAAACACAACAACAATTCAGAAAAAATTATAACAAATCAGAAAACACAATGACAAATTCAAAAACAAAACAACAGCAGAGTATGTATTCTACTACTATCAAAACAGTATCATATAACACTAGTGCAGAGATCTGTAGAACAAGAATGTTATTAATTAAATGCAAGAAATTCAGAGAAGAAAGCGAAAAGCTTAAACAACACATTATGAAAGTTGGAAGCTTATGGGACATTAGAGGGGATTTAGGAATGGGAAATGATCAGAGAAGTTACCAGGGCAATAATTAACTTTTTGCAAGAAAGTGGTTTAATTAGATGTTACAAGTCATGATGTTACACACTCCAATATAGCAAGTGGCTATATGCACCATGTTGGCCTGTAACAGCCAGAAAAGTTTAGTTTAGTTTATTTATATCAGGACAATGTGCAGTTACAAAAAGATGGCTGCACCAGATTTAGCATTATGCTAATTTCCATCTGTAGTCCTACACAATTAAAGTTACATAACAGAGTTAAAATTACATAAAGGCAATTTACATTAAAAAAAATGATGTAACAAAGACGGTTAATACAATATAAAAAGGCAAAAAGAAGAAAAACTTTGCCTGAGTCCCAATGTGCACACTATCTATCCTAAATTTTATGTGATATTAGTAATTTTCAAAAATGTTCAATACTATTCAGGGCATAGGGTGGATAGTACGCACATTAGGACGCAGGGTTTGATTAATCTCACTCACTAACAAAGCGTGTGTTTCACGACGCTCCCTGAGCATGCGCAGATCATCGCTGTTTCGCTCGCGCTCCGTACATTATTACTGTCAGCAGCTGATGGCCAAAACAATCCGAAACCATGCCTCCGTCGCGCCGCTTCTGTATTGATAATAATACAATTTAAAAATATATTAATATTTATTATTGTTTTGTGTTGTACTGGTTTTTATTTTACAGCGCAGTTTCATTGATAATATTTTATTTTTTTATTTAGTCATATTTATTTTTTTATTTAGTATTATTAATAATAATATATTAAAAATAAAACTTATTATTGTTATTATTATTATTATTATTTCATAGCCACATTGATTATAAAATCACAAAAAGTTGGCCAAATTGTGCAGCCCTACAAACAAGAACAGAAACTTGGAATTTAAAAAAAATATATATATATTAGACATTTCCCACCCCAAGAATTGTTCAGCCTTGAGATCAAACCACATTCTTTCACCACTGTTGCATGTTTCCAGAGGTTTGCGTGATTGTGTGTGTTTAAACGTGACCCTAAAACATGATTACAGGCCACAGGAAGTGACTTTCATCACAAGAAAAGCCCTCATCACAGCCCTCAGTCTTTAATTATTGTAACGAGAGATGGATGTAGAAGATAACAGTCTGAAGTCGAAGGAGAAAAGCGTTTATTAATCACGTTCTGTTCTCTGATTGGTCAGAGGAGGCTGGGCGGTGTTTAATTATTGTGACGTGAGATAGTTACAAGTGTGCACCATCAGGAAGGGCGATCAGGTGAACAAAACACATTCAGTGTGGTGGCCTTTAAATGTTAGTGGTTTCTGCCTCACTCTTTGTCTTGTCTTTATAATGTGTGTGTTTCTCCTGTAGGAGACGGAGAGTGATTTCGATAACTGTGCCGTGTGTATCGAGGGTTATAAACCAAATGATGTAGTCAGAATCTTACCTTGCAGGTAAACACACACCTGACTGCACTTTTGATAAGTTACTAATAAGATAGCTACATTAAAACTGCTTTTTCAATAGTACAGCAATATATTACTACATTGTATATTCCATCTAATTTGTGATCCTGGAGAACAAAAGCAGTCTTAAATCTCTGGGGTATATTTGTAGCAATATCCAAAAACACACTGTATGGGGCAAAATTATCAATTTTTCTTTTATGCCAAAAATCATTAAAATATTAAGTAAAGATCATGTTCCATGAAGATATTTTGCACATTTCCTACTGTAGATATATCAAAACTTCATTTTTGATTAGTAATATGCATTGCTAAGAACTTCATTTGGAAAGATTATTTATTCAGAAAAATTGACCCTTAAGACTGGTTTTGTGCTCCAGGGTCACATTTTATTTATATTATTATAGTAGGTACATGTTTTTGAAAGAAGTCTCGTGCTCACCAAGGCTGCATTTATTTGATTAAAAATACAGAAAAATGCTTTAAAATTGCAAAATATTAATACTATTTAAAATAACTGTTTTCTATGTGAATATCTGTTAAACTCTAATATATTTCTGTGATGTACAGCTGAATTTTCAGCATCATTCCTCCCATCTTCAGTGTCACATTATCCTTCAGAAATCATTCTAATATGAAACATCTCTGATTATTATCAGTGATAAAAACAGTTGTGCTGCACAATGTTTTTGTGGGAAACAAGATACATTTAATTTTTCAGGATTCGTTAATGAATAGAAAGTAAAAAAAAAACGCATTTATTTGAAATATAAATATTTTGTAACATTACTGTAATGTCACTTTTGATCAATTTAATGCATCTTTGATGAACAAATGAATGTTTAATTCAAATAAAAATCACTGACCTCAAGCTTTTGAATGGATATATTATATATACTATAATATATTTCTATGTCTTCATATAACAAAGTTGCTAAATGCTCTCTTTTCTTGCTACAAAATCAGGATGTAAATGGTGTGCAGGTGTTTTTGTATCAATTCATTGAAATTCATTCAGTGTTCAGCTGAAAACTTCTGTGTTAGACTGATAAAACACTGCTGGTCTGCTCCTCGCAGGCATCTGTTTCATAAGGGCTGTGTCGACCCCTGGCTGGTGGACCATCGCACGTGTCCCATGTGTAAAATGAACATCCTCAAAGCTCTCGGCCTCACGGTTGGTGCTCTTCTTCTCTCTGTCAGGCTCATGTGTCATGTGCTGTTTGTGCATGTTCTTGTCCTCCTTGAGCGAGAGAGAAATGAGCTGAACACGAAGCTTCAGATAGAATCAGTGGAATAAAAACAGTCTGAGTAAATGAACTTTATTATTAATATTAATAATATTTATGATACTAAATATGATTAATTACAGTAATGAATTAATACATTAAATTATTTCCAAAGGAATCACTATTTTCATTTTATCCTATTTTATTTTGTTTTTTTTACATACAATTTTTAAATATATTTTCTATTTTCATTTTAAAGTTTTAGTCATTCTGTTGTGTTTTTGTCATTTGTATTAGTATTTTTTTTATATGTCTGTATAGTATTTTTAATTAATTTTATTTAATTTTTAGTTATATTTTTCAAACACTTCCATTGAATTCATTTTTTTATTTTGTCTTGTATTATTTTATTTAGATCTTAAAACATTGATGTTTGCTAATAATGAGTGTAATTTTAGTATCACTGATACTATAAAAGTTTCTTTAATATTTTGACATTTTTATATTTATGCTGTTTACATTTTAATTTGTTGGAGTTTTTAGTAATTTTGTTGTGACTTTTTATTTAATATCTATATATATTTTTTTGTTGTTATGCTAATACATTGAGTTAGAGTTTTAATTTTAGTTAGTTTTAGTACTTTTGTTGTGTTTTTAAAAAAAGTTTTCATTGAGATATAAGTTAAACTAAATGAAATTAAAATGTTGCCTTGCTAACTAGATAAAATAAAACAAGTTTAAGTTTTTTTTTTTTCAGGTTGAGAAAGTTTATTTTATGTAGTTTATTTATGTAATAGTTTAATGCTTAATTGTAATAATCCTGGCCTTAATCATGGTAAAATCCCTCAAATGCATGGTTTGTTGCTTCAGTATGACTACAGTGTAATTCTATTGCATTTAACTCTATGCTGTGTGACTGTGGTGGAATTCTGTTCACATGCAGTCGAGTGCCGAGTGTCTGAATGAACTTCCTCTGGACTACGAGCTCGCCGTGGGGGGCGTGGCTTTCAACGCCATGGTAATGAGCGATGATGTCATGGCCAGCGATGTCGTCCAGGGGGCATGACCCTGGCGTGAGGATGGTGGGTCTCCCTCAGGTCCTCCTGGACTCTGAGCCGCTGTCCCAGGACACCTTGCCAACTGAACAGAGTGAGTGTGCGAACGAGTACAAAAACATTGATTTCTCAAGTGCAAGGCCTTGTGGGAAATAATTTACATTTTTGCATTTAGAAGATGCTTTTAACAAAAGTGACAAATAATAGCGCACCTTTAATAACAGGCCAAAAAAGCATGCACAAATACACTGGAAATGGCAAACTATCCAGACAGTTTTGTGAATGTGGTGTACATTTTAACATACTTTTAAAAATAGTATGCATTACAGAAATAATACACTTTAAGTGCAACCTGAATGTAATGTTTTGGACATTTAATTGCATGTTAACTGTAATTAAGGGAAAATTGTGTAATAGTTAAAATGCAATTAGCTGAACTTTAGAGCACTTCTTTTGACACACTTAAGTTAGACGTAAGTACACTATATGTAATTTCATAATCACTTCTATTGTCTCGAAATATGGTTAAAATGCACTGCTGAATGAACTGACAAGCATTTATGGGAAACTAAAATAAACTGTTAAAACATGCATGTCATGTTTTGAAATATAACAGTTATCGTTAACTAAAACCATAAAAATGTTTCTTGAAATAAAATAAATGTTAACTGAAATTATTACTGAATTTATTTGGACTTTTATGTGATCATTTCTCATTTTCACTGAGTTTAACTTAATGTACTAAAATAACTATAAATAAAACTGAATATATAAAACTATATAGACATATAAAAACAAAAATAAAAACGACTAAAAAAGTAACTAAAAATAAAATAAAAACTAATTCAAACTATTAATGAAAACTATGATATATCTCATTCCTACTAGAATAAAAGAAATCACATTCACACTAAAATAAGTTGCAGTTTAGTACATTTAAAATATATTAACTTTAAATGTAATAATACAGTTAAAATTAATATCACATGCATTGCATGCGCTTCAGTACGTTAGTCACAAATCAGAATAATTGTACTTCTTTAAAGCATGACAAAAATATAAAAACAATTATTCAAAATGCACTCTAAGTTAAAACAATTTATTTGACATTACTAAGTGTACCAACGAAATTATACTCTTTTTAAGTTGCCTTTTATTTCATTAATATTATTATATACTTTAAGGTTTAAAATACACTACAAGTACACTACAAGTGCACCTTTTTGGCATACGATTTTGCAGCTTGTTCTTATTTTGCATGTTATTTAGAAAGGACAGCATACAAATTAGGACACAGCCGTCCTGATGAATATCTTTATGACTGTCTTTCCTCCGCAGGTGAGTTACAACCTATGGTTACAACCAATAACAAGTGGCAGTTCAGAGATGTCGCTCGCTACGGGGGTGGGGCATTCGGACATTGACACGCCCACAGATGACTCAAAGTGCTGATCTGGCCCCGCCCACTCATGCTCAGAAGTTTGGGTGACCGGGTTGAATGGGCTTTGAATGGCCAGTGATTGACCGTGTAAATAAAAATGCTTGTTGTGGTGTATATTATAATACTCGTCCGATGTTACGGTCGTTTCATCTTCCTCCTTCATCCTCTGAAAAGCAGGGTAAATTCCGTTCTCTCTCGGCCGCAGTGCACACTACAGCTAAAGCACTTGTTCGGTATCGGCAGACGATCGGTTCTGCTCTGCTCGACGATCTTCTCTTTCCTACCATCACAGTGTTCGCGGCCCGTTTCACCATTTGTCTGTGATCCCAGCTGAACGAACGTGTCAAAGACTATTTTGAATCTGATCAGAAGTGGTTTATTTTTCTATAGAGAAGCATTTGATGTGCTCGAGTTCTACAGTATTAAAAAAAAAAAAAACAGAGAGAATCTCAGTATTTAGACGCCTTCCTCTGGGAGATTTTTGGGGGATTTGGCCCTGACCAAAGACGCCGTGCGGGACAAAACTGTGGAACTTTCTAGGAAGTGCTCTTTGGATTCTGTGGAGCAGAACATGTGATGTTTGCTGTGCATGCCACATGCCCTGTCCACTAGAGATTTCACCCAAAAATGAAGGTTTACTGGCAGTGCCCTCACCCTCAGGCCATGCAAGATTTAAGAAGTAGAACAGATTTGGAGAAATTCCATCATTTGTTCACAAGTAGATCCTCTGCAGTGAATGGGTGCCATCAGATGTTAACTGATGGACTGGAGTGCTGTGGATTATTGTGATGTTTTTATCAGCTGTTTGGACTCTCATTATGACGGCACCCATTCACATCCATTGATGAGACACTGATGCAAGTCTACATTTCTCCAGATGTGATGATGATATGTAATGCTACTAATTTTGTATGATCTGAGGGTGAGCACATTTTCAGCAGAGTCTTTTTTTTTTTTTTTTTTTTTTTTTTTTACACGGTGAACCATTTCTTTAAAGGGAGAGTTCACCCCATACATGATTTTTTTTATTTTCTTTAAAACTCCAGAAATCACCAAGAAAGTAGTTCATATGACTTGTGCACTATATTCAAACAGTTCCAGATGTTTTTGGCAAAACAAAGTTGTGGAAAGACATGAGGGTGAGTAAATGATCATTTTCAGGTGCGCTGTTCCTTTAAACCTGTAACTCATTCTTCCTTATTTTGTCCAACTTTTTCCTTAATTGCCAAGTTTTTCTGTCATGCACTTTATGTATTTAGAAATTGTATTTCATTTTGAGATTGGGATTTCGGTCACAAGTTTGTGTACACACACTCACTCAGTAGACGTTTGAACCATTTCATGCTCAGTATTTTGCACGTGTTTCAGTCAGAGTGTTTTGAGTATTAATACATTTTAATGTAAATTTTTTGGGGCTAAACATCATTCTTCTCATTTACACTGTGTTTCTCATCTGTTGCCTTTGATGATGTCACATGATTCCATCTCATTCAAATATTTGAATGTTTCCTGTCAGTTAAACTAAAAATTCCGACACAGTTGAATAATGAACATTCAAATCTTTATTCTAAACTCAGGATAGTGACAGTTGAAACAGATTCATGGCCAAAGTAGCATGTTTTTGCTGGATGTGAAGGATGTTTTGATCTGGTGGAGGTTCCTCAGTGTCTACTGCTTCATCTGAGGGACAAAGACATTCGACTCTCAGTTCAGTTCGCATGCACAAATGCAGACAGGATAGATAGTTGCTGTACAAACAAATCACAGCAAACATTTACAGACGAGAAAAACAATGTCACTCACTCTTGTGTGTTCACCGCATGAATGGGTACGAGGAACTGAGAGAGAGAGAATGACATGCAGTTTCTATGATGTTTAACATGCCCAAAACACAGCAGAATTAGTTTCTTACACCTTTTAATGCCTACTATTTTAATGCATTTATAATATATATATATATATCCTATATATAGGTATTTTGACCATTTCCTCCTATGTAAGTTGACCAATACATTTTTTAAAATAGTTTTAGATAGAGTTTTTAATTTGTTATTAATTCACCTTTTAGTTTCGCTGCGAGCTTCGGCAAATTTGTGTCTGATCATAAAACT
This sequence comes from Cyprinus carpio, assembly GCF_018340385.1. NCBI lineage: Eukaryota > Metazoa > Chordata > Actinopteri > Cypriniformes > Cyprinidae > Cyprinus > Cyprinus carpio. Next base: position 23,924,865 of record NC_056573.1, on the reverse strand, counting down.
TGCCAAAGCATCTGCCACCTCAAAAATGCACAAAAATTAAATATTGAATTAAAAAGTGCAACAAGAATAACAAAATCATCTGTGCATAATTAATGTTTATACAGACAAGTGAGTGAATGTTGAGGGTTCCAAGACTGTTTCTTTAAAAAAACAGTAAATATTATTGTTTAAAATAACTATTTCTTTGTGAATATTTAATTTAATTTGTAATTTATTTCTGTGATGCGCAGCTGTATTTTCAGCATCATTACTCCAGTCTTCAGTGTCACATGACCTTCAGAAATCATTCTAATATGCTGATTTGCTGCTCAAGAAACATTTCTGATTATTATCAATGTTTATGCTGCCCAGTATTTTTGTGGAAACTGTGATATATTTTATTTTTTCAGGATTCACAGATGAATAGAAAGTTCAAAAGAACATCTTTTATTTAAAATAGAAATCTTAGTATCTTTATAAAAGTCTTTAATGTCACTTTTGATAAATTTAATGTATCTGTATAAAAGTATCAATTTCTTAGAAGAAAATCAGTGATCACAAGCTTTTGAATAGAAATGTGGATATGATATAATATACTCTTACTTTATCTGGGATGTCCTCATGCACTGCGTGTCCACAAGGGGGCAGCACCTGCATCATGAATTTGCCTACAGAAGTCATAGAAAACATTAAATAGAGAATATTAGCACACTAGCACATTACTAATACTGCCATTACTCGGGTGTAAACTGCTGGTCACATATGTTGCTTTTCTCAGCGCTGGTCAGGTCAACCAATCACAGTCATTTCTGATTGTTAGGCATCTTTTAAATCATTTCTATAGTTTGCTAGGGCAGATTTTAATGATTGTGCAGCTCATAGGATACAGTTATTGATCAGACTCACCCTGCATCTGTCCAATGGTCAAGTCTCTGTCCAGTCGATCAATGCCTGAACACAGGACATGTTTCACATTAAACTGACAGAACTGAGTTCAATTTTGCTGCATGATTCCCTTTAGCCATTCAGATCAGAATCATTTGTTTTTGGCGAATGTATTGTTTAGACTGTTCCTTAAAAGGAGGATTACTATTATGTCTGTTTCGTGAGGAGTGCTTTGATTGGTCCGTGTCTCTTGCCTGCCAGCAGTAGGAGTTTTGGGACGTTGCAGGACAGGAAGAGGTTGGATATCCCTCTGAACCAGCCGTCCCAGTATTTCTCTGCTTTAGATAGGTCGATTCTCCAGCTGTACACACTGCACGGCTGAAACACACATGCACATCGATTACGCTCCGTTGTTTGTCATGCACTGTTTGTTCAGTTGCACACGGAGAGGTCAAAGATTAATAAATGTTAAAAATGGGTGGATGTGACCAATAGCAGGATTTCAGTTTTTATGGAAGCCAAGTCCGCCACATAAGAAACAATTCATGCTTTGTTTAGTAGATTATAATTATGAGATCAGTCCAAATTGGGAATCAGATTTATAAGATAAAAAGTCATAATTATGATATAAAACTAAAAACTGCCTACCAAGTCATACTAATGTGAAAACTTGAAACATATGTACTAAGTAGTAATTATGACTTTACAAAGTCACAATTATAAATTGTCATTGATGAAAATTGACATAGTATGACATACTTGACTTTTTATCTCAAAATTTAAGTCATTAAAGTCAAAATTATTTAATTATGAGAGTCAAAATTGTGATTAAAAACAAAATTGACAAAAAAAATCTAAATTATAAATGTAAACAGTCATAATTATGAGATATAAAGACTAAAATTTTGATGGTTGAAATTAAGATAAATTGAAAAAAATTGGCATTGACAAAAAATAAATGGAGCTGTAAACAGTCATAATTAAGAAAGTCAAAATTATGACATACTAAGTTTTAATTATGAGCAAAAAACTAAATTAGGAGGTTAATTATGAGTTTAAACAGTCATTATTTTGAGATAAAAAGTTGAAATTATGACATGAAGTTGAAATTGAGATAAATCAAAGTATGAAATTAAAATTTGAAGTTAACAAAAAAGATTAGACAGTCATAATTGAGAAAGTAAAACTTTTAACAGTCATAATTAAGAAAGTCAAAATTATGACATTAAGTTGTAATTAAGACAAAAAAATCAAAATTATAAGGTTTAAAAAAAATTGTGAGTCATAATTCTGAGAAAATAAACAATTTTAAATTATGACATGAAGTTGAAATAGAGAAAAATCTAAATTATGAGATTAGAAATTGAAGTTAACAAAAAAAGTTTAGACAGTCATAATTGAGAAAGTCAAAATTATGACAGTTGCAATTATGCGATAGTCAAAACTGAGACTGAAAAATTGAAATTGACTAAATTAAAGTGTAAGGAGTCGTAGTTGAGAAAGTCATAATTATGACATGAGTCTAACTTGAGATTAAATACTGAAAGGTTAAAAAAAACAAAAATGACAAAAGAAAATCTAAATTATGAGTTTAATTGAAAATAAAAAAGGCTAAATTATGACATACCAAGTCATAAATATGAGACAAAAAGTTCTGATTATGTTATGAGAATGAGGATTATTCCACTTTATATAAACTGGCATGATGTTTTTTTCTAATGTGGCAGAACTGGGCTTCCATACATCTGCATTCTATAATGTGTGCTAGTGTATATATAAGGGAACTAATTATTATTTTTTATTTTGTTGTAGAATTGTGTTTACTTGCTTTTTCATTGTATAGTGTGTTATTTTGTATGGCACATATCCAGACGGCTGGTGTTAGAGGAGTTAAAATTTGTCTGTTGCGCTGGTCTCCGCCTCTCAGTCACCGGACTCACCGGCTCGGACGAATCTCCTTCCTCCACCTCACACCTGAGAGACACACGCTCGTCAGTGAGCAAACCAGTGTGAGGATGAGGAGCGCATGTGTGCTCAGATCCTACCGTCTCACTTGTCCCACCATTGACACCTTAGCAGATTCAAGGTTTCTGATCTGCCCACTTTTTACACTGCAACCAGAAAAGAAGTGCATGCTGGAAATTAATGCTTTGATTCATGAGGATGCATTGAATTGATCAAAAGTGTTATTAAAGACATGTTTCAAAAGATTCTGTCATTTCATCAAAATAAAATGTATCACAGTTTCCACAAAGATATTGTGCAGCACATCTGTTTTTATCATTGATAATAATCAGAAATGTTTCATATTAGAATGATTTCTGAAGATCATGTGACACTGAAGACTGCAGTAATGATGCTGAAAATTTAGCTGTGCATAACAGAAATAAATTATATTTTAACATATATTCACACTGTAATAATATTTCACAGTTTTACTGTTTTTACTGTATTTCTAATCAAGTAAATGCAGCCTCTGTGAGCAGAAGAGACTGCATTAAAAGGCATTTAAAAAAAATCCTACCCGATACTTTTGAATGACAATGAACCTCATATTTATTATCTTTCTTTGCTCTGAAAGTCAAAATTGACTAAAAAAAATATTAATACTGTTGATTATTGAATAAAATTAATATTATTACTTTTGTTTTTTTATGAGATTTAGTAGTATGTGATATTGTAAGTTTTATTTGATATAGTACGCTGTAATTATGAAATGAAAAAAATTAAGTCTAACATACTAAGTAGTTTTTTTGGATGATGATTATTTAATAATTTGTTGTTGTTGTAATAAGTAGTAATTGTTGGATAATAGGTTGTTTTTTTTACAAATGAAGTCGAAATTGACACACTAAGTCATAATTATGAGTTAAAATATAATTATGACAAAAAATTTAAATGCATGCTAAGTGATATTATGAGATAAAAAGTTTTAATTATGACATACTAAATCATAATTGTGAGATAAAAGGTTGAGATTACACATGAAGTTGAAATTATGAGACAAGTCAAAATTGACACACGAAGTCATAATTATGAGATAAAATATAATTATGACATAAGATTGAAACTTTTGAGATAAAAAGTAGAAATTATGACATACTGAATCGTAGTTTTGTGTTAGGTAGTAATTCATAATTATAGGATGTTGGGTTTATATTATATTGAATTTGGTTTTATTTGTTAAGATAGTGAAGTGTGAAATGATAATAATTATGAGATAAAAAATTAAATTATGAGATAAGACTCATAACTCATAAGTCTTGGTGAGCATAGGAGGCTTGGCTGAGATGTGATTTTGTCATGTTTTTGTTGGGGCTTCAACAAGTCATTTATCTCTGTTTTAGATCAACAAGAGAAGTTTTAAAAGAATTTAAATGTATTTTGTGATAAAATCCCTCTTTTTCTTTCCCACTGGATAAAAGCAGGGCTAAAGAGGACCTCGTTAAATTTCACTGTCAAGCGTTTATATAGATTGAATTGTTGTAGTGGTTATTTTCAGTTCGGATCAGACTCTCTCAAATATTGTGTTATCTGGACGCTGACCTCCATTCAATGGCGTGATCGATGGATTTGAAAGATTTGGGTCGTCCTTTTAGGAAGTTCTGCATGCTGTGCAAGACCTCCATCGCACTGCCTGCGTAAGACAAACAACACAAAGCACACAATCATCAGTATTTCCACACTGACCTTTGACCTCATTCACAGCTAAATCATGCTGTAGACCTACAGAAGGAAAGTCACTTTATATTTTGGCAGAAACTAGGAGAAATTTACAAAATATCTCCATGGAACATGATCTTTACTTAATATCCTAAAGATTTTTGGCATAAAAGAAAAATTAATAATTTTGACCCATACAATGTATTGTTGGCTATTGCTACAAATAGACCCCAGATGACGCAGTGTTTCTCACCCTCCACCACGTCGATGGCCACCAGCCCGAGCACAGAGGGCAGCAGTGCTCCACCCGCCGCGTGCACCGCGATGGCTCCGCCCACATTGTGACCCACCAGGATGATGGGGGGCGGGATCTCGCCGTATGTTGCTCGAACCACATTGGCTACATCTCTGTGAGCAGAGGAGGTGATTGGTTAAAACACTAGATCTGAATACTACAGCCTGTTAATGACATCTGTGTGTGTGTGTGTGTGTGTGTGTGTGTGTGTGTGTGTGTGTGTGTAAGTGTGAGTGTGAGTGTGAGTGTGTGTGTGTGTGTGTGTTTTACCTGGACATGGTTTGTGTGGAAAGGTCATCGGCGTGCCGGACTTGTGTAGCACCTGTGTGTGATTGTACTAGTCAGATCAGTGCACACGGGTAACGTACACGTTAAACACTGAACTAAAGCTAGACGTTTGAGCTCACCGTGACCCCTGAGATCCATGGCCAAAACTCGACAAGTGACCCGACTGGTCATCGCTGCCTGTTGAGGAGAAACTCATAATGCATCAGCAGACAGAAATAGAATATTTGAATTGAAATTGAAGCCTTTATATATAATGCATTTAAGTGTTTTAATACATTATGGTCAGTATGATCTCATTAATAATTCTAATCACAGTTATAATGCATTATAACACTATAATTAGTTACACCTTGAGAAAATATAATGCATGAAAACACATGAGAAACAACTCATTTCTATTGGCATGGTTTAGAAAATGTAGTTGTATAATTTTTATTGGCATGTTTTTTCTATTGGCATGGTTTAGAAAATGTAGTTGTTGTTTTTTTTTACTCAAAATCCTGATAATTTTTCTCAGAATTGCAAATTTATGTCTCACAATTCTAACTTTGGATTAATTTTGATATATTTTAAGATATAAAAAGTCACAACATTTTATTCCTAGTTCCAAACAGAGTAAAATAACTAAACTGAAATAAGATGTAACCAAGACTGTTTGCAAAAATTTGAATGTAAATATACAATTAACTTAAAAAATATACAATGCATTATAATAAACACATTAGTAATGGTTTTAAAATGCATTTATAGAAAAAAGCAAGTGAATTTTAGATAGATGTTGCATTGTTTTTGAAGATTTTTTGTTGTTGTTATACAATTACTTTTATAATGCATTATAGATAATGCTGCGTTCTATTCAGAGACACTGATGCATTTTCATTTGCTTAAAAGTGAATGTTTCTGTGTGATGTCATACACACAGTTATAGATTTTTTAGATATAGGTTGTTGTTTACATTTATAATTATGGTTATATGTGACCCTGGACCACAAAACCAGTCTTAAGTGTCAGTTTGTCCAAATTGAGATTTATACATCATCTGAAAGCTGGATAAATAAGCATTGATGTGTGGTTTGTTAGAATATGATCATATTTGTCTGTGATGAACGATTTGAAAATCTGGAATCTGAGGGAGCAAAAAAATCTAAATATTGAGAAAATCATCTTTAAAGTTGTTCAAATGAAGTTCTTAGCAATGCATATTACTAATCAAAAATTAAGTTTTGATATATTTACGGTAGGAAATTTACAAAATATCTTCATGGAACATGATCTTTACTTAATATCCTAATGATTTTTGACATAAAAGAAAAATCTATAATTTTGACCGATACAGTGTATTTTTGGTTATAGCTACAAATATACCCCAGAGACTAAGACTGCTTTTGTGCTCCAGGGTCACGTATAGTATGAATAACAGTAGAAAGTTGACAATTCTGACATTGGCTGTGTTCTAAACCAAGATATAATTTATGCGATAAGTGCGTGTTCGTACCGTAAAAACAGCCCAGGACAGGGCCGAGTGTCCTCCTCCGTGAAGCAGAACCAGCAGTGGACCGTCCTGACCGCTTTTATACACACGAAACACGTGCACACACACCGCAGTCAAGGAGAAACAGTCATACACACGCCTGTAATTATACACACGTAAAGCACTCCGAGTGCACCTGTGATCTCAGATTTTTTTTTGTTTTTTTTTTTTTTTTTTTTTTTGTTTTTTTTTTTTTTTTTTTTTTTTTTTTTTTTTTTTTTGTGTGAAGGATATATCCTTAGTCTCTCCTGACATGATGACCACGTCGTCCATCATTTCAAAGTATTCGCTCCAGGACACGGGAGAGTAATCTCTTTTAGAGCTCACGCCGTGACTGAAACACAGAGAGCTGCGAGTGAGACGCTTTCCAGCCCAACCACATTCAACTTTCACTACATCACAACTCAAAGCTTTTAGTGTGTGCCATTTTCATGTCGAAAATACATGCACATATGGCAAATAATTACAAAGAAATGTAACACACTGAATTAAAAGTGAAATATTCAAGTAGAAATGCTGAAATACTCCAATAATCTTTGTATTAACTTCAAAACAGTATTTTTACATAAACATTTTTTTGTACTGTTTACCATATTTAATTAGGAATTTGTTAAACTACTGTTCAAAAGTGTTAAAGATGTATGGTTTTATTCAACAAAGGTGCATTAAATTCATCAAAAGTGACTGTAAAGACATTTCTAATGTTTCAAAGGTATTTGAAATAAATGCTGTTCTTTTGAACTTTCTATTCATCTGTGAATCCTGAAAAATAAATGCATCACAGTTTACACAAAAATATTGTGCAGCACAACTGTTTACAACATTGATAATAATCAGAAATGTTTCTTGAGCAGCGAATCATCATATTAGAATGATTTCTGAAGATCATGTGACACTGAAGACTGGAGTAATGATGCTGAAAATACAGCTGCGCATCACACAGAAATATTCAATTACAGTTTTAATTGTAATATATTAAAAATTAAATTCACATAGCAAAACAGCAGTGCATTAAGGCTATCAATTTTTACCTACATTGTTAATCGAACCCCCAAATATTAAATACAGGAGCACTAAATAATTTTTACTTTATTTTTGACCAAATAAATGCAGACTTGGTGAACAAAAAAGACTTCCTTTCAAATTGGTAACATTTTGTCTCTCCAAGCTTTAAAAACCTGTTTGATTTTAAATTTGTTTTTGAGTTCATTTAGGGGTTTTTAAGCACAAGATAAACCTCTGCTGGTTTCTGGCAGGTCTTAAGCTGGTTATTTATCTTTAGTTATAGAGTCAGAGGAAAGTATGACTGCATGTACTTAAATCCAGATCAATTATTTAATGCTCATGGGGTTTTCTAGCTCAGTTATTTCACTGAAGTATCAGCTTTGTCTCAGATGTTTCTCTGAGAGGGAAATAATGCATTACGAGAAATAAACACACACATGAGTCAGTAGCAGTTGTACAATATAGAGCTATAAAATAAAATGAACGTGGAGAATCTGATGAGAAATATCTGAGACATCGGTGAGATTTCTAGGCTCTTTATTCTCAAAATAAAAACAACTGGGATTTTAAAGAGATCTCTTTTATGACTTTAGCAATTAAAAATCATCAATAAACTATGTAAATGACATTTAAGATTTATATTTTACTTCACCTTCAGATTTAATTTTGACAACCAAAAATGGCAAAATTCATCTTTTAATTGAATTTTTATCGCTATATTTGTTTTATAATTTCTTAACAAATATCAGTAACACTTTACAATAAGGTCCCAATAGTAAAAGTTAATGCATTAACTAAAATTAACTAACAATGACCAGTTAGTTTGTTACAGTATTTATTAATCTTTGTTAAGGTTAGTTATTAACAATACAGCAGTTCTTTGTCAGTTCAGGCCAATTAAATAATATTAACAAATATAATCAAATCTCTTTTTGAAAATGTTTTACATTTAAAAAGCAATTTTGCACTTACTTTCTATTCAAAATTAATTTTATATTGACATGTGACCCTGGAGCACAAAACCATGAAAATTCATGAGGGTCAATTTTCTGAAATTGAGATTTATGCATCTTCTGAAAGCTGAATAAATAAGCTTTCCATTTGTTAGGAGGACAATATTTGGCTGGGTTAGATATATTTGTTTGTAATTGTGTATGAGGGTGCAAAAAAATCTAAATATTGAGAAAATCATCTTTAAAGTTGTTCAAATGAAGTTCTTAGCAATGCAAATTACTAACCAATAATTAAGTTTTGATATATTTATGGTAGGAAATTTACTAAATATCTTCATGGAACATGATCTTTACTTAATATCCTAATGATTTTTGGCATAAAAGAAAAATGGATAATTTTGACCCATACAATGTATTTTTGGCTAGTGCTACAAATATACCCCAGAGACTTAAAACTGCTTTTGTGCTCCAGGGACACTTTTATCATCTAGTTCTTCATTCCTGGTTCTGGAGAGCCACTTTCATGCAGAGTCTAATTAAACGCATCTAAATCGACTAGTTAAGGGTTTACGTGTTGATTACAGACAGGTGTGTTGGCTCTAAACTCCTCAGGAAGGTTTGTAAGTGTGAATGTTGTGAATGCTGTTCAGAGTCGTCGTGTGTGAATGAAAGCAGTCTTACTTCTCTGTGTCGAAGCTTTCCTCCCACATGCTGTTGGCCGCGGCGTCGGTGCCGCTGATGATGGTGGGGTCAGAGCTCTCAGCGGACGAGCGCTCGGAGGCCATGAGACAGACAGATGGAGACAGAGACGGAGACTGAACACACGGCCAGACTCACAGAGTTAAAGAGCACTGACGCTCTGCACTCGAGCCGACAGCAGACAGATGGAGCGGACAGCTGAGCGCACACACAGGTGTTTCTGTGAGGAGACACAGACTGATAGAGCGTGTGTATGTGATCCTGGACCACAAAACCAGTCATAATGATCCATTTTTTTTTTTTAATTGTTAGGAGCACAATATTTGGCTGAGATACAACTATTTGAAAATCTGGAATCTGAGGGTGCATAAAAATCTAAATATTGAGAAAATCTTCTTTAAAGTTGTCCAAATGAAGTACTTAGCAACACATATTACTAATCAAAAATTAAGTTTTGATATATTTATGATAGGAAATTTACAAAATATCTTCATGGAACATGAGCTTTACTTAATATCCTAATGATTTTTGGCATAAAAGAAAAATCAATAATTTTGACCCATACAGTGTATTGTTGGCTATTGCGACAGATATACCCCAGAGACTTAAGACTGCTTTTGTGCTCCAGGGTCACTTATCTCACAGGTTTCTCTTCAGTTTAAAGGACTAAATGCAGAGCAAACAGAAACTCAGTATCTCAATGCCAAAGTCTGCATCAAAAGTCAGTGATCTCAGTATTGGCTCAAATGATTCTCATCAAAGTCAATGATTTGAGCTGCTTTCTATTCATTTTAGAACTTTATACTCTGACTGTATGACTACAATGGCTTACTGTAAGAACTCTTGACTCATTTATGTTTCTATTTTTAGGATAAATATCTGAGAAAGAGAGTTTATGTACTTTTATAAAGCAATTTATGTATTTTGTGAGACTTTTGTCATATACACACATTTAAAATTATATTAATATATATTAAGAATTTTATAAAATTATATATACATTGTTTTCATTTTATCATATAATGTGCATTTTTTATTATATAATTGTGTATGACAATTATTAATTATGAAGTGTGTGTATGCATTGAGGTAAATGTGGGAGGAAAGCTTCGACACAGAGAAGTAAGACTGCTTTCATTCACACATGACAACTCTGAACAGCGTTTGGACATTCACAACATAGTGTAAAATTTAATTCATGAAATTATGCAATTGTATGTTTTTTAATTTTATTATATAATATGAGCTGGATGAGACTTATACACGTGTGTGTCCAAAAGTGTCATGCAATGTCTATTTTGTTACAAAATGTAATTTTATAAAATTGCACTTATTATTTGACTATATAATTTCATTATTTTGATTTGTAAGTATTATATAAAATATTATATAATACACACACACAAACACACATATATATATGTGTTCATTATTCTTCTTGAGAAATCTAGAAGCTGTGCTGTGGGCTCCAGTGTTTTGAGAGAAGTCCGTCTCACTTTACTAACCATCAGCTCAGGTGCAGGTGACAGTCATTACTGGTGACTAGGCGACCAGAGCCCTGCCATTGTACCATCAACAACTTTAATATGACAGATAAAGTCGATTTAATGAGATCCAAACACACGGGCAAGCTGCAAAACTGCTAAATGCCAACATGTGTATGGATTCTTAAGGTGGTATTTAATTACTAAATTTAACGTTTGCTATAAGCCATGCAGACTTTTGAGGGCAGTTCAAAAAAATTTAAATAAAAAATAACAAAAAGTATGTGACCCTGGAGCACAAAAGCAGTCTTAAGTCGCTGAGGTATATTTGCAGCAATAGCGACTTTTGAGGGCAGTTCAAAAAAATTTAAATAAAACCTACCGTAAATATTGTAATTTTAAGTGACAGTGACGTGACATTCAGCCTGAATACTTATTAGGATATTTACCCATCCGAAACAAAAGAGCATGTTCCATGAACACACAAGATTTTTATGCTAAATTTCCGATGCCTTGCTACCGTCATGGTATTGAAGGTGGAGAGAGAACGTACATGCACCTCCCCCCACCCACAATTTTGATTAGTAATATTAGGCCCACGATTAAATTTTTGATTAGTAATATGCATAGCTAAGAACTTCATTTGAACAAAAGTGAAGTCTCACGCAATACATACTGTATGTTGCTTTATAAAAAAACATTAACTATTTTTCTCAGACATTTATCCTAAAAACTGAAACAAAAATGAGTCAATAGTTCTTACAGTAAGCCATTGTAGTCATACAGTAAGAGTATAAAGTTCTAAAATGAATAGAAAGCAGCTCAAATCACTGACTTTGATGAGAATCATTTGAGCCAATACTGAGACCACTGACTTTTGATACAGACTTTGGCATTGAGATATTGAGTTTCTGTTTGCTCTGCTTTTAGTCCTTTAAACAACTAGTAGAAACCTGTGAGATAAGTGTCCCTGGAGCAGTCATAAATCTGGTTTTTCAAATAAGGAATATTTGTAGCAAAAGCCAACAATACATTGTATGAGTCAAAATTACTGATTTTTCTTTGATGCCAAAAATCATTAGGATATTAAGTAAAGATCATGTTACATGAAGATATTTTGTACATTTCCTATCATAAATATATCAAAACTTATTTTTTGATCAGCAATTTGCTTTGCTTAGGACTTAATTTGGACAACTTTAATGCCGATTTTCTCAATATTTTGATTTTGTTTGTTTGTTTGCTCCCTCAGTTTCTAGATTTTCAAATAGTTGCATCTTGGCCAATTTTGTCTTATTTATTCAGCTTTCAGATGATGTACTATTTTCAATTTAAAAAAACTGACCCTTGTGACTGGTTTTGTTGTCCATATTGATCTTAAGTTGTAAATGTGAATGCAAATGGAACATGTATGTGGTTAAGAAGGATTTTAAAACATATTCTAGTCAATTCGAATTAGATATGTGACGTTATTTATTAAATAAATAAACGATTTTAAACTTCTGTTTGCAAAATTAAATCCAGTGCTAAGTAATAAAATGCAGATACATTGATGTTTGAATAGAGATGCAGCTGCTTTATGGCGATTTCTTAACGCTCACATCTCTAAAATACCAGTTGATGTTTTGGAAAAATGAGATGCACATCAAACTAAATCTATACGTGAGCTGCGCGTCATCCTCTGCAGAACTGAGCGTCGTCATTTATTCAAGCGTGAGAGGGAAAACACTTCACAGCTACAGCATCCGCGAACAGAGGCTCAGAACAGCAGCGTCTCGGCAGTGTCTGGGCTCGGTATGAGAGGCATTAAATAGTGAGTATGATAGTGCGTTACATTTATTAAGAACTCGTTAATAACGGATAGTGTTTACTTGTGTTATGGTGTTGTGTGTAGTTCAGGCGTCGCATGTAAATAAGAATCTCTGCCCCTCCTTTGAAGTACACGTGGTAACTTGTTACAACAAATTAGAACCGAATTAAATGGTACATTATATTAATGTAAACGGAGAGTTGAAACAGAAATACTGATTTTTTTTTTAATCAACAGCTGCAGCCTAACCTAGTTAGACAGGTCTGTTTTTCAGGGTTTTGATAGGCTACTTCTCAAACTGGCCTGAAAAAAATTATCTTTTCTTTCTTTTTTTTTTTTCCAACAGGGAAATTTCATTTAAGATTATTATTATTATTATTGATTTATTCATTTAGTTGCTTTGGTTCTGTTTTCACAAGTGGCACATTTTTAAAACTGATGCACGTAAAACAGCCATCATTCAAAACTTTCTTCCATTAGGGCTGTAAGTTTTGTAAAAATATATAAAAAAATTTATTATAGTAAAAGTGTAGTAACCTTTTATTTTTTTGGCGTATTGATTAACATTTGTATAACCAGATTTACTATAAATACCATGGTTAAACTATGGTTAGTGTAGCAAAACCAGGACTAATTTGTGGTTACCATGATTTAACTATAGTAACCATGTTTTTAGTTTAATTGAGATTAAACCATGATTATGGTAAATGTACAGATCAGTTCAATATGCATGACACATGTACAGTTGTTACTCTATGAGTGCATTTACAATACCTAACTGAGCTGACGTAAAATCCATAGTTTCCATAATCCTGTCTTTCCAATGTCAATTAAAATGTTGGATCAATGAACACATGACAATGTAAATTCAACACTTGTGAAAATATCATTAAAGCCAGAAAAAAATGTGTTGTTTTTTCTACACAGATGTGTCACATCCACAAGTAGGACATCACTAAATCAGATTGTGACTACTGGATCCTTCAACTATTATTGGTTTCATGGAATCCCGATCTGCTTTCCTTCATCCCCCTGAAAATAATGAGCCCAAGGTATGCTGGGAATCTGAGTCCCAGCACAGAAAGGGAAACCACTCTCCTGGAACCAGGACAAGACTTGTAAAGAATCATGGGATTGAAGTACAAGCTAAAGAGCAGGAGGAGAGATCCACCTCCAGGGAATCCGCCGGCCATGTGAAAACACTAAAACACAATGCATTAGCCGCCACTGCCATTCCAGCCGCAGAACTGCTACCCGCATCCACAGCTGCATCAAAAATACCCACCATGCACTCAGCGACAACCAAGCAGGTCACTGCGGGAATAGCCAGTGCAACTGCTACGACTAAAACAGCATCGAAAAAAACAATCAAAACAACTGCACTTGGAGTGGAGGTCTTAAGTTTATCTAGCCAAACTGGACACAGTGGGACAAAACCAAGATCCCCAAATGTGAGCCATGAGAAGAAGCTACAATCAAGTGCAAAAGCATTTCCCAATAACATGCAAAAAACTGCCTCAGCATCTCATATCATGGGCTCCACAGACTCCCCACAAAAGACGCTTCAAAAAACATCATCTGCTTCCCAGATTTCCTCAACCGACTCTTCCAAGAGTCTCAGCCGGACTCTCTTGCACATTCCCAGAGCTACGTCCAGCCCCAAACTTAAACCACCCCATCCTTCATCTCTCAAAGTGGACAAAACAGAGCGGAATTGAAGAGTCACGAGCAAAGAGGCACTGCTGTCGACTTCTTCTCCAAAAGATAAAATGATTGACACGTTGGTGGAGAGCAACCTGCAACTGGGGATGAAAGCAGCAATGGGGGAGAGTCCTCAGGAGCAAGAGATAAAGAGCGGGAACGAGAGAGAAGCAGAGATGCTAAGAAAAAAAATAAAAGACACCGTCCTTCAGGGACACAGTCTTGGAGGAAGTGACGTCATCTCAAAATTGGTTGGTTGGAAATATATTTTCTGTCTTTGTTTGTGTTGTGATGCTGAAAGCTGAAAGAGCCAGAAGACAAGACTGACGCATATGTCACGACCCAAGAGAGACACGCGGGAAAGAGTCAGAGGCTCTGGGAAAAGAAGGGAAGGGAGGAAGCAGAGAGCGAGGAGAGGAGGAACACAGGAGAGATAAAGGGGGAAGCTGACGTTAAGAATGTCAAAATGGCGACTGAGCTCAAGAAGGATACTGTAATGAATGAAAAGAATATGATTCCGACACTCAAGAACTTGAAGGATGCAGTGACAATGACAGTCGGAGGTTTCCCGGTGACCGAGATGAAGGATGCAGCACTGCAGGTGGATCTGAAACTGGTGTATGTTGATGTCGAGGTCCAGGCGGTTGTGGAGGTCTGCAGCAGATCCACAGTCACGAGCCCAGTCCACAACATTCAACCTTGTCATTTGAACCATGAGATTGACCTCAACTCTAAAGCTGGCCTTCACAATGAGCTCAACCTTGAGAGCAACTCGGACTCTGATTGGTTACAGACTGTTGCTTTACCGGACCCCAAACCAACAGGAGCCAAGCCTAGATTTCTAGGTCCACCCCCATACAAGTCTCCCAATAGCCAGAAACCACTTCAACACATCTGTCAAATAGAGATTGAGCTTCGTAGCCAGTTTCCACAACATCTCGGTTCGGTCCCCCCTCAAGTAACCATCAGTGAATTTGACTCAACTTTTCAAGTGTTGCCCGAGGTGGCGGAGAAGACCTCTGGGGACTCCTTGAAGCCACTCAACTCTGGGGGAACAGCAGGGGTGGAAGGAGAAAAGGAGGAGAGCGGTGCACCTCAGGAGATCGTCTGGGATGAGCAGGGAATGACGTGGGAAGTCTATGGAGCATCACTGGATATGGAGTCCCTGGGATTTGCCATCCAGAACCACCTGCAGTGTAAGATCCGTGAACATGAGCGTCGTATCGGCACGCTCCGAAAGTCTATATGCCTCTCTGAACAATCGCCCGGAAAGGGCAGGACAGGAAAGAAGAAGAGGAATGTCTTTAGGTCGCTGTTTGCTGGATCTAAGTGCTGCTCAAAACCACGACCCAAAGACGAAGCAGAAAAGTGACTCATTGTTATGTAAATGTATTTTGTAGATGTGCTACACTGGAAAATGTATAGCAAAAATGTTTTTAAAAAATATGTAGCCTACTGTTGCTTCATGGAAGTGTTAGACCAGGAGTCACCAGACTCGCTCCTGGAGGGCCAGTGTCCTGCAGAGTTTAGCTCAAACACACCTGAACCAGCTAATCAAGGTCTTACTAGGCATACTAGAAACTTCCAGGCAGGTGTGTTGAGGCAAGTTGGAGCTGAACTCTGTAGGACACCGGCCCTCCAGGACCAAGTTTGGGCACCCCTTTTTAAAACCATGTTCAGAATTTGAAGGTTCTGAAATTATTTCTTGCCCATGGCCTTGTCCCAAATGGTAAGCTTGATGTGATGTCTCATGGCCTACGCTTGTTCTTGACTATGAAGTGCATGAGACTAGAGTGTCCAATGAAGAGAGGTGCCACGTTTGGCCATACTGGTACAGACTACTACCCAACCGTCAACCTTTCAGGTTTTGGAAGTCTGGAAGGTTCTTACACGTCTCTTACAGGGTAGTTCACTCAAAAATGAACTTTCTATCATCATTTACTCATGTTGTTCCAATCCTTGTGTGACTTTTTTTATTTTATTAACCCCTAAAGAAAAATGTTCTGAAGAACATTGGGTACCAAAAAACTTTGGACCCCATTGACTTCTACTGCATGCTCAAAATGACCCTGAGGCATTTCTTAAAAGAAACTAATAGAGTTTTGGACATACATGATTGCATTTAAGGGTGAACTATCCTTTTAAGATTAATTTCCTGCCCCATCAAACACCAACTTGTACACATTATTTTGGATTAGCATGTTCACACTATTGAAATGCAGAGTGGAAATTGCAGTTTTAACATTTAAAAGTCCAACATCCAACTTCTTGGAATGTTGGTATTCGTTGAGGCCATGTGAACTAGCTTAGTTAATGCATTCACTTAAACATTAATCGACAAGCGAATTGTTCACTTTTATGTAACTATTGAAAGTTCAATGACATTTTTTTCATTTTTGTACAGGCAAAAATTGTCTAGTCTTCACTCTTAGTACTAACTTGTGTAAAACTGAATGTCATTCTATTTATTTCAAAAATGAAGTTTTGTATCACTTTTGTTTGAGAACTGGTTTGACAACAGTTTCTGTATTACACTGTTTTTAGGAGCCTTGTAGGTTTTGTCAGAACAGCTAATGACTTTCTAAATGTGAGCACTGGTCATGTTCAGTCACTGTGAACACTCACTTGCACACCTGAGCAACTTCAAGCACTGGTAGTTGTTGTTAATGCTGGCAGATGTTAATCCCATTGGTTGCTTTATCACTGCAAAAATGCTGTCAGTGCGAGCGTCCTTTAGAGGTACACAATGTTGGGCTGATAACCACCGTAGAGCACTTTAATGGATTAAAATAGTGTTTGTGATGTTCTACATGATGTGATTTTTGAACTTCTTTCAAGTTAAAAATCCTTGTGCATGAGCCTGGTTTTTGTTTTCTGATTTGAGAGCCCCTTTAATGATGATTGAGTCCTTGCACGCTGTATGATTTCATGTTATTTTTACCATGGTATCAGGACTTGACTGAATGAGGTCTTTGTGTTTTTGTGAGAGCTCTAAGTGATGGCTGCTGAATATTTTATCCTTTCCGTGTGAGGGAGCAAGATGTTGATAGTGAGTTTACAGAAGCAAGCTTGGTCTAAATTTAGGTATCTTTGTTCTAAATGATGTCTGAATTGAGTCCTGCTGTACATTTTTTACTCAGGAGCAGTGGTGCAGCACATGCAGCTACCATGTCCTGTGTTAGTTTGACATTATGGACCCTACGGAGCATCTGCCCTACATACTACAGTGAGATGAACTGTGCAGCAAATGATGGTGTGATGGCTCTCTCTCTGCTCTCTGTACAGTATTTGTGTGGCAGCACATGGTGAGTGTTTGTTCAAAACCTCCAGCACTATTAGGTATAAGTAAACATGAAGCTTCTGCAGTTCAGCAATATATATATATATACATACATACATATATAATATACATACCTACATACCTATATGAAACTTGAATATTATATATTGCAATTCAGTCTAGAGAGATCATACTAAATGCATGTTATTTTTTTAAGTACTGTCCTTAAGATTGTAACATAAAAGGTTACACCCAAATAAAAAAATTGCTGAATAACAATTGGGACCTTGGTTCTTAATACTGTGTGCTGTCCTGGGATGATCCCACGACTGTCTTTCTGTTTTGTGATGGTTGTGCAAGAGTCCCTTGTTTGTTAACAGTTCAACTAACTGTTCTTCAGATAAAAAAGGTCCCTGCAGATTCTTCAGTTTTCCAGCATCTTTGCATATTTGAACCCTCTCCAGCAGTGACTGTATGAAAAGATCCATCTTTTCACACTGAGGACAATTGAGGGACTCAAACACAACTATTAAAAAAGATAAAAACATTCACTGATGCTCCAGAAGGAAACAAGCTGATTAAGTGGCTGGGGGTGAAAACTTTTTGGAATTTGAAGATCAGGTAAATTGTCCACATTTGTGTTCCCGGGAAAGCATAAGTATCTTCTGTTGCTTTCGAAGGGCAGAACTAATGTCATAATAAAAATTACTAGGCAGAACTAAATGTAAAAAAATTATATTTCAACAAAATAAGAAAAAATTGGCCATCTTCATCGTGTTCAAAAGTTTTCACCCCCCAACTCTTAATGCAGCGATGTAGCATTACATCATTAGTGTTGAATGGGTTGATAAAAACATCACAATAATCCACAAGTTATCCACTGCACTCCAGTCCATCAGTTAACATCTTGAGGAGACAAAAGCTGCGTGTTTGTAAGGAACAAATCCATGAAGATGTTTTAACTTCAAACCATTGCTTTTGACTAAAATATGAGTCCACAATCCGTAATAACACTTCCTCCAGTTAAAAATTCCATGTTGTTACATCAAAATCCATCCACATATTTGTTTAGAGCTGTTTTAGACTGTTTTTGGTTGTAAACGGTGCTTGATCTGTGCAGATTTCTCTCGTGATTCAGACGAGATAACTATTTATTAGAGAAAGCAATATTATGGATAGACATTTGAAGTTACAGATGTCTTAATAATGGATTAGTTTCTTACATACACACAGCTTTTCACTTCTCAAGATGTTAAGTGATGGATGGAGAGGTGCGGATTACTTGTGGATTGCTGTGATGTTTTTATCAGATGTTCAGACTCTTATTTTGACGGCACCCATTCAGAAGATCCACTGGCCTGTTCGTTTTCATTCTAGATCCTTCAGAAAACAAGACGTGTTGCCACAAGTCAGATTCCTAGATGTGCTACAGTATTTTATTTACTGCATACAGCTTAAAACATGAGCTTACCTTATCATTTATTTGCTACCAAGCAAGTGCACTGTTTGCTTAAGAAAACGTGAATCTCGTTGCAATTCATGTCATGGTCTCCTCAGGAATGAGTTATTTATAGTGTATTAAAACGTTTGTGTTTTGAGTACTTGCTGATCTTTTATTCAGGACTTCTGCTGTGTTTACAGAAACATGCTGTGATCCATCTGTGTGTGTGTGTGTGTGTGTGTGTGTGTGTGTGTGAGGGAGAGAGAGAGAGTCCAAGCACACACGCTGGTAATGTTAATGTCCCTAATGTTTAAATCAACCACATTTGGGACTGTAACACATTTTAGTTTAGTATTGTTCTTTTTTATGCTTAACAGAGGAATTGTTAATCATAATACTATTAGCGACGCATGTTCTGAAATGTGTTTTATGTTGGAATCATATAAAAGAAACACTAAAAATAAACATTTTTTTAATTTTATTAAATGAAACAGATCGAATTCAAGTCAGCAAGAAAATAATGTTGGACGGTGGCGCCAAAAAAAAAGCTTGTGCTAAACCCTCACACACCCCCTCATCTGATTGGACGAGAGGAGTGCAAAGACGGCCTGTGATTGGATACTGTTGTGTAATGGAATGTGAATAGCCTTCTGTGTATGCTACAGGAATTTAACAAGCGGGGTTTCGGATGGGCGGGGCTTAGCAGCTCAGACGCTGTCTCTGATTGGTCAGGTAGGATGAGTCTAAATAATAATTCTTAACTTTTCATTCTCCACTCCCTAATTCCCATTCAAAGTTTGCCAAAGTGTCTCTCAGCTATTATTCCGGTTTTAATAATTATCCAGACGCGCTTCTGAAGCAGCGCTCGGCACCTGATAAGTGTTACTTTTCTCAGCGCTGCTCAGGATCGACCAATCACAGCCGTTTGCGTTTATCTGGTTAGAGTTACTCCAAAATTATTTTGTAAACATTGTCGCGCGGTGTTTCCGTTATTACCTCAGGTTCGAATTGTTTGAATTTTAATTGTTTATAGATTCTAATGTACTGATGTCTTCACTGACATAAAATATCCCGAGGTTTAACTGTGATTCAAAGCAGTTTTAAGCTTTTGAGCCGCCAGGCGCCCCCTGGAGCAGGACTGGTTTATCTGTCACCTGAACAATTTAACTAGTAGCGTCGATGTGTTGACCCGCCTTAACTTAGTTAATGTCACTCCAGCTGGACAGGAGACCGAGTCGGACACCGACAACTTTAACAACTAAATGATAAACCTGATTATTTGCAGCAGGTAAGTTACTGTAAACTGTTTTCATGTGATTTTGGGTTTATAATAAGCGGTGACATTCAGCGATTTTTGGTGAAAACCGGTACATTAAATGTTTTGACGAATTATTAATACTTAAAAAAACAGCGTTATGTTATTATTGAAGGGACCTTAACTACAATTATTAACTAGACTGCCAAGCTGTTTAAGTAAAACACTTAAAATATACATATATACAATATATGTTGTTTGCACATCTTGATGTATGTTTTTTTTAAGTTCTTTGTAATTATTTTACTGTTTTTTTTACATAATACAGACATAAAATTAAATTAAGGTTTAGAAAAGAGTACAAGGGCGGCAAAGTAAAAAAAAAAAAAACATTATTAAGTAAATAACTTGAAATAAAAAGTAACCATTTAAAATAACAAATACATAAATACCAAAAACAACAACAAAAAACTAAAGTAAATAAATAAATACCAAAAACAACAACAAAAAACTAAAATAAATACATAAATAAATACCAAAAACAACAAAAAACTAAAATAAATAAATAAATATTAATGAATCAAAACTGCAACACATTTTAAATCAGCAAGAAAGCGAATTATATATATATATATATATATATATATATATATATATATGTGTGTGTGTGTGTGTGTGTGTGTGTGTGTGTGTGTGTGTGTGTGATTTAAATCGTGCGTGCATTATGCAGCATTAACATTCATTGCAGAACGTGTTCTTGTTATGATACAACATCAATGTCAGAGTCAGTGTCACATGGTCCAGTGACGTCACTTCTAAGCTCTTGTGCTGGCATGTGTTTGTTTGGACATGAAACACACGTACCACAAAGGTCAGCAGTGACGCACAGCGCGTGCATGTGAACTTGGCCTGACGTGGTCACTAGGGGTCATTCAGATCAGCATGCACAGACTGACTTTAAGTGCACAAGTTAATGTTTAGTTACCATATGTGACCACAAGACCAGTCATAAGCTTTATACATCACCTGAAAGCTGAATGAATAATCTTTCCATTGATGTATGGTTTGTTAGGAGGACAATATTTGTCTGAGATACAACTATTTGAAAATCTGGAATCTGAGGGTGCAAAAAAATCTAGATATTGAGAAAATCATCTTTAAAGTTGTTCAAATGAAGTTCTTAGCAATGCATATTACTAATCAAAAATTAAGTTTTGATATTTTTACGGTAGGAAATTTACAAAATATCTTCATGGAACATGATCTTTACTTAATATCCTAATGATTTTTGGCATAAAAGAAAAATTTAGAATTTTGACCCATACAATGTATTTTTTGCTATTGCTACAAATATACCCCAGAGACTCGAGACTGCTTTTGTGCTGCAGGGTCACACATATTGACTTATTTTGGAGGATGTAGTAGACTTTTCTTCATCTGACATCCCAAGTTACACAAACACGGTTACACTTTATTTTAAGGTGTCCTTGTTACAGTGTAATTATACGTTTCAGTACTGACTAATATGAATTAACTACATGTACTTACTCTGTGATTAGGGTAAGGTTTAGGGTAACTTGCATGTAATTATGCATAATTAATTGTTATTGTAATAGTAAGTATAGGCCGTGTAACAAGGCCACCTTAAAATAAAGCGTTACTGCAAACACCTCTAACTGTAAGTTTAATTTTATCCACAGGAGTCCCATCTGAGGATCGTCTCAATGTCCGTCTCACTGTCCCGTCTGCTCCGACGCAGTCTGTCCTCGGTGGGCCGGAGCAGCAGCTGTGGCGTCCGGTGGAGCAGCACTCGTCTGGACGTGGACGGAAGCGGACGTCCAGCCACGTGGGACTCCTTCGGGATCTGGGATAACCGGATAGAGGAGCCCATCCTACTGCCTCCCAGCATCCGCTACGGGACCCCCATCCCACAAATCAGCCTGTCCAAGGTGGGCTGCGCCTCTCACATCGGCCGCCGGCGCGACAACGAGGACCGCTTCCAAGCCAGCAAACTCACGCATGACGTCCTCTTCTTCGCTCTGTTCGACGGACACGGAGGACCACAGGCCGCAGACTTCTGTCACAAACACATGGAGCAGCACATCCGGTACAGGAGTGACCTTCAGTTCAGTTAAACATGTTTGAGCCTTGTATAATACTGACATTCTGGTCACGCTTTATGTTTTTCAGGACAGTCTGTCCCACATGGAATTTAATACTAAAAATCACTAATACTTTTAGTAATAATTAATCAAAAATTACACTTTGAAAAGTAAAACACACACACAATTTTTTTTTAAATCTGGTGAAATCTTTTAACATTAAGATATGTATATTAATTAATATTAATAATTAATACTAATATACATCTACTGTATTTCTTACACATAAAAAAGCATTTTTATAATAAAAAAAAATGTGGATGTTAAACAGTATTTTAAATATATATAAAAAAATTAAACTAAATTAATACATTTTACAAATTAAAAAAAACATTCGAACTTTTTAAAACTGTATTTAACAAATATTTTTAAAAATCAAAATGTGAATATTATAAAATATATATATTTTCAATTTTTTTTTAATTAACATTTAAATTATATTAAATAAAAAATCTGGTAAAAACAGTAAACATTTAACATTAATACTTATCACACATTACATAAAATAAACAAATAAACATGAACACGTTTTTTAAAAACTGTATTTAGCAAATATTTTAAAACATCATAAAATTTGAACATTACAAACACTATTTTAAATATTAAACAAAATAAAATTAAAGCTAAATTAAATAAAAAATATGATAAAAACAATAACCCTATAACACTAATATATGTATATTAATTAACATTAATATACATATTCTTCTCACACTTTACAAAAAAATTCTATAGATTTTTTTTTTTTACCATTTTTAACAACTATGTAAAAAAAATACAAAATGTGAATATCATAAACAGTATTTAAAAAAATTTAATAAATCGGGTAAAATGGTACAGTTTTAACATTAATACTCACGCATTACAAAAAAAAGAAAACATGATTTTTTTTAACAGTATTTAACAACTATTTAAACAAAGTACAAATATGAAAATTATCAACAGTTTTACATCATAAACAGGTTTTCTTTAACAATTTTTGTGTATTTCCTGAAGCTCAGACAACAGAGCAGAATTTCACACATAAACTGATAAACTGTATGCCTTCAAAACAGCATGCATTTCATTTTCCCCTAAATGAGAAATGGTCAAGAAAAACATCCTATCGTACGTTAAGCAGTATTTCCAACATTAAAAAATGCATTACAGGTCAAACTGACCCAGGATCTAATGTAAGGGTTAAACATACATCACTGTAAATGAAATGACGAGGACTGTGTGTTTTGTAGGGATTGCTTGGAGGTGGAAACAGATTTACAAGCAGTTTTGTCTAAAGCATTCCTGCAAGTGGACGCAGCTTTGGCTGCGGAGCTGCAGATGTACGGCAACGGTATGCAAAGTTCACGTTTACCTTTATGCATTTGTATCCAAAGCTACTTGCATTGCATTAAAAGTACATCTACAGGGTTCCCACGGCTCATGGCACTTCTGGAATATCATGGATGGTCATTTCCAGACATTGAAAGTCAGGGAATTTAATTTTATTTATTTTTTCTGTTAATTAGAAGTCATAGAAATTCAGCTTTTTTGTAGTGAAAGTCATTGAAAAGTCAGGGAAACTCAGTGAAAGTCAAGGAATTCTGCATTTTTGAAGGGGGAACCCTGTGTCTGTCAGTTCATGCATTGATGCACACTTCAGTAAAGTGTCTGTGCATGTGGTGCAGCCTCCCTCATGATGGTGGGCACGACGGCGACGGTGGCGCTGTTACGAGACGGGATCGAGCTGGTCGTCGGCAGCGTCGGAGACAGTCGAGCTCTGCTGTGCAGGAAGGGAAAAGTGCGCAAACTCACCGACGACCACACGCCAGAGAGGAAAGATGAGAAACACAGGTACACACACACACCAGCGCTCCAGGAATAACACGTTCTGGTATGTGTCGTGATAGAAGAGCGCTCTCTTATGTGCTATTAATAATACCAAAGACCTGCAACTCACATTACAGCTCAGGTCCATAAAAAACGTGCATGCAGTGTTTCCCAAGCGTTCGTTTACCTATGTGGCTATTTGCAGAACAGTTTCTGTGAATCACTTAAATAAAAGTACTGTTTTAGGCTACTGTTCGGACACATTTGTGTTGCAATATCTTGGAATAGCCTGTAAATGCCAGTACCGATGATTTGGACACATCTAAGGGACACTTAAATTAAATGTCATCGCACTAAATACAAAATCTTGAAATCAAGAGTCATTTATTGTGAAGGAAAGCTTGTTACAATCAACAAATTTAAAGTTTCTAAATATAGTATGAAAGAAATGAAGACAGTATTGTGTTTGTGGTATTAATTGTATACTATTATAGTTTGTATTAATATACTTAAATATGCCTGTAGTTTTTTAAAATTCATTTTTAGTCATTTAGTACATCAGGTTAAATTAAATAAAATGTTGCCTTGTCAACTAAGCTGAAATGCTTTGGGGTCTTTTTCATAGATTTTATTTTTATTCCAGTTAACATTTATTTTAAGTAACAAAAATATTTATTTTAACGGTTTTGGTTTTAGTTAACTATAATAACAGTATTTCTAATTTAGCTTTTATATTTTATTTCATTTGAAATAACAGAAATGTTTTTAATAATTTTAATCAGAAATGTTTCTTGAGCAGCAATCATCATATTAGAATGATTTCTGAAGATCATGTGACACTGAAGACTGGAGTAATGATGATGAAAATTCAGCTGTGCATCACAGAAATAAATTACAGTTTAACAGATATTCACATAGAAAACAGATATTTTGCACTACAATAATATTTCTCAATATTACTGATTTTACTGTATTTTCTTTTTCAAAAAAATGCAGCCTGCCTAATATGTAAGTAATATCTGTGTTTGTAGAATTCGTCAGAGTGGTGGGTTTGTGTCCTGGAATAGCGTCGGTCAGGCAAACGTTAACGGCCGGTTGGCAATGACCCGCAGTGTCGGAGACTTCGACCTGAAGAAGAGTGGCGTGATCGCAGAACCAGAGACCACTCGAACTCTAGTATGCACTTGTCACATTATATTCAACTGCATTATTTCAAAATAAAAGTCTGGCTTTTAAATTGTGCTTTATTTCGTTTTGCGTTATTTCAAATGTTTAATTAGCGTTTAAAGAGTTTAGTTCACCCAACAATTAAAATCCTGTCATTAATTACTCACCCTCATGTCGTTCCAAACCCATAAGACCTTCGTTCATCTTCAGAACACAAATTAAGATATTTTTGATGAAATCCGAGAGCTCTCTGGCCCTCCATAGACAGCAATGTAATTAACAAGATTAATGTCCAGAAACATAGCAAGTACATCGTTAAAAAAATCCATGTGACATCAGGGGTTCAAACGTAATTTTATGAAGCTATGAGACTACTTTTTGTGCACAAAAAAGTATTCTCGTAGCTTCACAAAATTAAGGTTGAACCCCTGATGTCACATGGATTTTTTTAACGATTTCCTTGCTACGTTTCTAAGCCTTGATCGTGTAAGGATCCTTGCTGTCTATGGAGGGTCAGAGAGCTCTTGGATTTCATCAGAAATATCTTAAATTGTGTTCCGAAGATGAACGAAGGTCTTATGGGTTTGGAACGACATGAGGGTGAGTAATTAATGACAGCATTTTCATTTTTGGGTGAACTAACTCTTTAAGTGACATGAAATATAAAATTCTGTGCACAAAACCTGTGAAATCGGCTCTCATTGTTCTCTCACGTCTGTAGTTGCAGCACGCTCACGACTCTTTCCTGGTTCTCACCACCGATGGCATCAACTTCATCATGACCAACCAGGAGATCTGTGACGTCATCAACCAGAGCCACGACCCCACCGAGGCGGCAAACGTCATTGCTGAGCAGGTTTAGAAACTTAACTCATAATCTGACAACGTAAAAATGGTATACTGAAGTTATCCTGCCCATCATTTGAATGAGTTATAACTTTGTTGTAGGGCTGTCGAAATGGCTGAACAGCTACATTTGAATTTTGTGCTTAAATATTATCAACATTCCAATTATATTCAAATTTATAATGTTGTATTTAAGTTTAAGGTGCAGTATTTCTTTTTGCTTTTCTCCTGAGGCCACAAGAGGGCGCATCGAGCAAAATATTACTAATGCACGTTTATACAAAGTAATAAAATAACACAACTATCTTTGAAAAAAGTACATGATGTTTAAAATAATGTTTCTAAACCAAATATGATTAAGTTGCATAAACAGTTAGAAACAAAACAGCATAATGTTTGTATGTATGTTTGTATAGTTTAATACGAAGGAACGAAAACCAATCACAAAGAGTACTTTTTTCATGGGATGGGGAAAAAACGCTTTAAAGTCTCAAAACATTTTTTTTTTAAAGTTGAACCTACATTAATTTGGAATTGTGAGACATGAGTGCAACAGTTATAGATGTCCCTATAGAAAATGTGATAAATGTGCATTCTGTGCGAATGTTCAGTTTTGCCGTAGACCTTCTCCGCATTGATTTTGTTTTTTTACGTAATATTTTGAATGAGCGACGCCGCATCTAGTAGGTTTAACTAGATAGGGTTACAAAAGCATTAAAATGCAATGACACCTACATCGACGTCGTATTTTGTGCGCCACAAATATGCAAAATTCGAATTTTTATTTGACAGCCCTACTTTTTTGCGAAACGGTGTAAGATTTCCTCTTCGTGAAGCTGAGTTTGTGTTGTTAGGTTTCTTCTTTGTGGATCTGAGGTTTGTGTTGTTAGTGATCTTCGTTACGTTTGGGGGGTGGGGAGAACATTAGTATTGGTAATGTTTGTAGAATGTGGGCCGCAACTTTGCCTCCATCGGCCGCTGGTCCTAACGGTGGTCAAAAGATCATCTCAACATCAGAAAAACACTCCCAAATAACAACCTGTTCTCATAGTAAACAAAA